>NW_027457100.1:37500-181182 GCF_040206685.1 Ascaphus truei | reverse complement strand
GGACATGGGGGGGGAGTGAGACTGGGACATGGGGCGGGAGTGAGACTGGGACATGGGGAGGGAGTGTGAGACTAGGACATGGGGCGGGAGTGAGACTGGGACATGGGGGGGGGTGAGACTGGGACATGGGGGGGAGTGAGACTGGGACATGGGGAGGGAGTGTGAGACTGGGACATGGGGGAGTGAGACTGGGACATGGGGGTGTGAGACTGGGACATGGGGGGGGAGTGTGAGACTGGGACATGGGTGAGTGAGACTGGGACATGGGGGAGTGAGACTGGGACATGGGGGGGGTGAGACTGGGACATGGGGGGGAGTGAGACTGGGACATGGGGGAGTGAGACTGGGACATGGGGGGGTGAGACTGGGACATGGGGGGGAGTGTGAGACTGGGACATGGGGGGGGGGAGTGAGACTGGGACATGGGGGAGTGAGACTGGGACATGGGGGGGAGTGAGACTGGGACATGGGGGGGGAGTGAGACTGGGACATGGTGGGGGAGTGAGACTGGGACATGGGGGGAGTGAGACTGGGACATGGGGCGGGAGTGAGACTAGGACATGGGGGGGGAGTGAGACTGGGACATGGGGGGGGGAGTGAGACTGGGACATGGGGGGGGAGTGAGACTGGGACATGGGGCGGGAGTGAGACTGGGACATGGGGGGGGGAGTGAGACTGGGACATGGGGGGAGTGAGACTGGGACATGGGGGGGGTGAGACTGGGACATGGGGGGGAGTGAGACTGGGACATGGGGGGGGAGTGAGACTGGGACATGGGGGGAGAGTGAGACTGGGACATGGGGGGGAGTGAGACTGGGACATGGGGCGGGAGTGAGACTAGGACATGGGGGGGGGAGTGAGACTGGGACATGGGGTGGGAGTGAGACTGGGACATGGGGCGGGAGTGAGACTGGGACATGGGGGGAGTGAGACTGGGACATTGGGGGGGTGAGTGAGACTGGGACATGGGGCGGGAGTGTGAGACTGGGACATGGGGGAGTGAGACTGGGACATGGGGGAGTGAGACTGGGACATGGGGGGGGGGAGTGAGACTGGGACATGGGGGGGGGGAGTGAGACTAGGACATGGGGCGGGAGTGAGACTGGGACATGGGGGGGGAGTGAGACTGGGACATGGGGGGGAGTGAGACTGGGACATGGGGGGGAGTGAGACTGGGACATGGGGGGGAGTGAGACTGGGACATGGGGAGGGAGTGTGAGACTGGGACATGGGGGAGTGAGACTGGGACATGGGGGAGTGAGACTGGGACATGGGGGGGTGAGACTGGGACATGGGGGGGGAGTGAGACTGGGACATGGGGGAGTGAGACTGGGACATGGGGGGGTGAGACTGGGACATGGGGGGGAGTGTGAGACTGGGACATGGGGGGGGGAGTGAGACTGGGACATGGGGGAGTGAGACTGGGACATGGGGGGGAGTGAGACTGGGACATGGGGGGGGAGTGAGACTGGGACATGGTGGGGGAGTGAGACTGGGACATGGGGGGGAGTGAGACTGGGACATGGGGCGGGAGTGAGACTAGGACATGGGGGGGGGGAGTGAGACTGGGACATGGGGGGGGAGTGAGACTGGGACATGGGGCGGGAGTGAGACTGGGACATGGGGGGGGGAGTGAGACTGGGACATGGGGGGAGTGAGACTGGGACATGGGGGGGTGAGACTGGGACATGGGGGGGAGTGAGACTGGGACATGGGGGGGGAGTGAGACTGGGACATGGGGGGGGAGTGAGACTGGGACATGGGGGGGAGTGAGACTGGGACATGGGGCGGGAGTGAGACTAGGACATGGGGGGGGGAGTGAGACTGGGACATGGGGTGGGAGTGAGACTGGGACATGGGGCGGGAGTGAGACTGGGACATGGGGGGGGGAGTGAGACTGGGACATGGGGGGAGTGAGACTGGGACATTGGGGGGGTGAGTGAGACTGGGACATGGGGCGGGAGTGTGAGACTGGGACATGGGGGAGTGAGACTGGGACATGGGGGGGGGAGTGAGACTGGGACATGGGGGGGGAGTGAGACTAGGACATGGGGCGGGAGTGAGACTGGGACATGGGGGGGGAGTGAGACTGGGACATGGGGGGGAGTGAGACTGGGACATGGGGGGGAGTGAGACTGGGACATGGGGGGGGAGTGAGACTGGGACATGGGGGGGGAGTGAGACTGGGACATGGGGGAGTGAGACTGGGACATGGGGGGGGGGAGTGAGACTGGGACATGGGGGGGGAGTGAGACTGGGACATGGGGGGGGAGTGAGACTGGGACATGGGGGGGAGTGAGACTGGGACATGTGGGGGGAGTGAGACTGGGACATGGGGGAGTGAGACTAGGACATGGGGCGGGATTGAGACTGGGACATGGGGGGAGTGAGACTGGGACATGGGGGGAGTGAGACTGGGACATGGGGGAGTGAGACTGGGACATGGGGGGGGAGTGAGACTGGGACATGGGGGGGGAGTGAGACTGGGACATGGGGGGGAGTGAGACTGGGACATGTGGGGGGAGTGAGACTGGGACATGGGGGAGTGAGACTGGCACATGGGGGGGGAGTGAGACTGGGACATGGGGGGGGAGTGAGACTGGGACATGGGGGGGAGTGAGACTGGGACATGGGGGGGGAGACTGGGACATGGGGGGGAGTGAGACTGGGACATGGGGGGAGTGAGACTGGGACATGGGGGGGGGGAGTGAGACTGGGACATGTGGGGGGAGTGAGACTGGGACATGGGGGGGGGAGTGAGACTGGGACATGGGGGGAGTGAGACTGGCACATGGGGGGGAGTGAGACTGGGACATGGGGGGGGGAGTGAGACTGGGACATGGGGGGGGTGAGACTGGGACATGGGGGGGTGGGAGAGTGAGACTGGGACATGGGGGAGTTAGTGTGAAACTGGGACATGGGGGAGTGAGTGTGAGACTGAGGCATGGGGAGGGTGTGAGTGACATGAGGGGGTGAGAGTGTGAGATGGGGAGGGGGGTGAGAGTGAGTGTGACATGGGGAGGGGGGGTGAAAGAGCTACATGGGGATGGGGATGAGAGAGACATTGGTGGGAGGGAGGGAGACACTGGCAGGAGGGAGAGAGACACACAATGGCTGGAGGGAGAGTGTGAGACAGACACCGGGTGGAGGGAGAAACAATAGCTGGTTGGAGAGTGCAAGAGAGACACTGGGGGGAGGGAGAGGCAATGGCTGGAAGGAGAGTGAGAGACAATGGAGGGAGGGAGACACTAGGGGGAGGGAGAAAGAGAGTGAGACACACAGGGGGAGGGAAAGAGAGTGGGGGGAGACACTGAGGGGAGGGATAGAGAGGGACTGGAGGGGGAGTGAGAAATACAGGGAGTTGGAGAGACTGGAAGAGTAGTGTGAGACTGGAAGAGGGGAGAGAGTGAGAGACAATGGGGAAAGGGAGAAAGAGACACACACTGGGGGGAGGGAAAGAGAGTGGGGGGGGGAGGGGGAGACACTGAGGGGAGGAATAGAGAGGGACTGGAGGGGGAGTGAGAAATACAGGGAGAGACTGGAAGAGGTTAGAGAGGTCCTGAGGTGTTCTAATGTGGCGGGAAGAGAGAGATTAATAATACAGCAGAAATGGGAACGTATTAGACAAATATTATAATATTTATTTTTAAGTTATGTAATTTGTGCTATAAATACTTTTTTTGTAGACGCGTGGCGGGGGCGTTACAAAGCTGGTTCGCCCTCAATGGCTGAACCAGCTCACGTGCGCTGACGTCATGTGATTTTGATTACATCAGGCAGGGGGGGCCCGAGAAATTTCATGGATGAAAAGGGGGGCTCGGCATAAAAAGTTTGCTCACCCCTGTGTTAATATATCTCTCTGAGTGTTATTATGTCTCTCTGAGTGTTATTACATCTCTGCATGTTATTATATCTCTGTGTGTTATTATGTCTCTGCGTGTGTTATTATATCTCTGCGTGTTATTATATCGCTCTGCGTGTTATTATATCGCTCTGCGTGTTATTATATTTCTCTGTGTGTTAATATATCTCTCTGAGTGTTATTATATCTCTCTGTGTGTTATTATATCTCTCTGCATGTTATTATATATCTCTGTGTGTTATTATATCTCTCTGCGTGTTATTATATCTCTCTGCGTGTTATTATATCTCTCTGCATGTTATTATATCTCTCTGTGTGTTATTATATCTCTCTGCGTGTTATTATATATGTCTCTGCGTGTTATTATGTCTCTCTGCGTGTTGTTACAATTCTCTGTAATTCTTTACTTGCCCCTGTGGCAGTGAATGGGTTAAATCTGTGGGAAATATTTGCCCCCGGACTCCCCGGGGACATTTCCTGACATCAGTTTGTTGTCTTCTTCTCTAGTGAAGAAGATCAGATGTTGGAGACCAAGAGAGAGGAGAATGAGCAGGGAAATCGCATGGAGAGACTGGCAGGTCTCCTGGAAGAAGTGCGATCTCTTCCCAGACCGGGGACTCAACGATATCATTTAAAGAGAATAGAACTTAATCAAGAACAATTGGCGCAGTTGTGGAAATATATCCAAGCAAGAAAGGGACAACTTATCCAAGCACATATCCATGGAAAGGGACAACTTATCCAAGCACATATCCATGGAAAGGGACAACTTATCCATGCACATATCCATGGAAAGGGACAACTTATCCAACCACATATCCATGGAAAGGGAAAACTTATCCAAGCACATATCCATGGAAAGGGACAACTTATCCAACCACATATCCATGGAGAGGGAAAACTTATCCAACCACATATCCATGGAAAGGGACAACTTATCCAACCACATATCCATGGAAAGGGAAAACTTATCCAAGCACATATCCATGGAAAGGGACAACTTATCCAACCACATATCCATGGAAAGGGACAACTTATCCAACCACATATCCATGGAAAGGGAAAACTTATCCAAGCACATATCCAACTTATCCAACCACATATCCATGGAGAGGGAAAACTTATCCAACCACATATCCATGGAAAGGGACAACTTATCCAACCACATATCCATGGAAAGGGACAACTTATCCAACCACATATCCATGGAGAGGGAAAACTTATCCAAGCACATATCCATGGAAAGGGACAACTTATCCAACCACATATCCATGGAAAGGGACAACTTATCCTAGCACATATCGGTGTAAAGGGAAAACGTGACAGTGATTTAGAGAGCAGAGATATTCCTTTACTTGATAATCTTCTTGGGGGGTTGGGCCTGGGGCGTTAATAAATTCTGCGCATTACACGTGAGCTTTGCAATGTCCTGTAACACTGCGCTCTCTGTATAAGGACAATGCCCTGTAACACTGCGCTCTCTGTATAAGGACAATGCCCTGTAACACTGCGCTCTCTGTATAAGGACAGTATACATGTCACGCTGCTTTTATGGGGTTTCCTAAATCTCCTGATTTCCTGCTTTCTCCATGAAATAATAATGATAGAAATGAGAGATCACTGTTACAATGAGACAGACTGTAACATGAAGATAAAAGGGTCTCCCTCACTAATCCACGCCAGAGATTTAGCACACGCTAGTGTCACTGACGTGACTAGTACTAACATGCACTAATGTGAGTGTATGCTTTAGTGAGTGAGACTCAGCATGTGTCACACATACACATGAGAAGAACATGCTACTAATAACCGTGCGTGTGCTGACAGTATACCTAATACCTGTGTCTGTGTCACACTGTCAGTGCTGAGAAGGGTTTCTTCCTCTGTCTGTAACCGTATAATCACAAAGATCATTTGTACGCTGCTTTTCCCTTTTACTTTGCAATAAAACAGCATTTCAGCATCAGTTTGTGTACTCTCCTACCTCAGTCACAGTGCACACACACACACACACACACACACACACACACACACACACACACACACACACACGCACACCAAGTACACTGGTACCCCCACATTCACACACACACAGTCACACCAAGTACACTGGTACCCCCACATTCACACACCCACACACTCACACCAAGTACACTGGTACCCCCACATTCACAAGCACACGCACACAGACTCTCATACAGACACACATACACATACAGAATGCAACGACCGTGTATAAGCTCTAAGAGCAAAGGTAATGGATGCCAAGCAGGGCAAAGTCAATAATAGATAAATAATAAACGGAGTTGACACCGGGATGTCAAGTAACGGGTTAAAGGACTGTAATGTTGAGAACACGGTAACGGGTAGAGCGAGAGAGGGCTATAATGATGGGGAACACGAGGTACTCACTCAGTCCCTAGCCCTGGCCAGATCCTGCCCGGTGTGGAGTCCACGCGACTCACTGGAGATCACCGCTCTGCTCTCCCTCCTTCCAGCTCCAGTCCTCACACTACAAACGCAGAAGCGTCTCCCTCTGCATCAGCGGCTGCATCCGCTTCCGGTGGTGAACGCTGATCCTCACACGTGACAGCAGAGAAGGGGAAGGACCGGTGGTCCATCCGCTCCAAGGAAAAAAGGTAAGAATTCACCAGCGTGGAGATTAAAAATGTTACTTTATTAGGCTACATAAAAAACAAAAAACAGACAGCACGAATAGACTCTCCCACGCGTTTCACACCTGCTATGGCGCTTTTTCAAGGAGTGCAGAGAAAGGGGAGGCCCTGGGTACTTAACGCACACCCCGCCATGCAAAACAGCTGGAGTGAATAACCAATTAATTCTGTTTTGCAGAAAGAAGAGAGAAGACCAGAGAAAGAAAAAAAGAAAAGAAGAAGAATGACAATAGAGATACAAGATAATCAACTGTGGAGAGCAAACAACATAATGTGAATAAAGTTAATAAAAAGATGAAATAATAAATAATATATATATATATATATATACATAAACAGTGTGGGACAAAGATAATTCATTTAACTTGATCCTAATCATATGATAAAACATCCTACCAAACCTCATACAGATTAAGCGGCCATATAAAAAAAGCCTATCTAGAGGAATGGGTGCAGAGTTAACCCATTCATGTGTGGATACATTAGTACATACAGAACTTCACAGGGTACTTCAATGCACATATTTAAGGGGAAGGTTATACATTAGGAAAGGTAATCAATGTCACTGACACATCCAATGAGAATAAAAGAAAAAAGTAAACAATATATCAACCTGGCTAAAGATATGTATTAAAGATATATATTTGAAGATGACAATTGGAGTCTGTACAAACGCACCACAGGGGGAGGCAAATATTGAAAGGGATAAGGAAGGTTGCACTAGTAAAACAACTTTAATTCACGTACAGTCTAATTATATAGACCAATAATGCTATAGTGCAATGCTATAGAAAGCTCTTCAAATCCCAGTCAATATTTAACCCATTGGGTACTAAAGTATTGAGAGTAAATATCCAATATGCCTCACGTCTATGAAGCAAATTGGTTCTATCTCCACCTCTATAATGCTGTTTAACAGACTTCAGTGCAACACACTTGAAGTTCAACAGACTTCCTTTTTGACATGTGTCAAAATGTTTGGAAACTGGGTGCAACTGATCTCTTTTAGTGATTAGTCTCATATGCTCAAGTATGTGTTGCTTTAGTGGTCTCGTAGTTAGTCCCACATATCGTTTATTACAACCGCACATGAGCATATAGACATCATGATCAGTATTGCATGTAATGCATGACAATATTTTAAACACCCTTGTATCATCAGAACCTGAAAACGTTTTGGTCTTTAGAAGATATTTACACATTTTACAATGGTGACAGGGATAGCAACCAGTGAGATTAGGAAAAAATTCCTTAGGTTTAGAGATTAGTCTGGGCACACGTGGGGAAATTAAATTACCCATAGTTTGAGATCTCTGGAAGACCACACGAGGATCGGATCGTGGGTCACCATGTCTTTAAGAAGAGGGTCCGTAGCCAGTATGTGCCAGTATTTTTTGATAATCCTTTTAATGTCATAAGATTGGTTGCTAAACCTGGTGATGAAAAAGGGTGGCATTTTGTTATTTTCAGTGTTACGAAGTTTACTCTTTTTTAGTTTAGTAGATGGAACAGCACCCCGCACTTGGATAAGGTTCTCTCTTGGCTCCAATTTGGCACTATGATAGGCCTCTTGGAGAATAAAGGGGTGTCACGGGAGACGCGCTTAATAACACATTTATATTTCGTGGGTCCTGATTGAGCAGAACAGGTTGAGCAAAATAAACTGAGATTTATTCCCTTGATAGGCAAACACACGACAACTGCAGAATAAACTTAATAATTACACTCACGGGTAGAGAAACAGAGGATAATGTCCAGAAAGGTGCCAAAAAAAACAGAAGATTGTTCTTTAAAATGTAGTCCATTTGCAAATTGCCAAATAAATAGCCCCAGTCCAATCCTTCTGTGAATGTGCAAAGTCTTTTCTGGTTCTCTGGGATTTGCTGGAATCCCCAGGGCTAACGAAATCCTGAAGCAGGGCAAGTTTCCTTGTTGCGATGTTTTTAACCCCTTGCGTTCTGGAATCGTAGCCGCTGTACTTAGGTCTTATCCGCTTGAACAAATCAGGTAACAGCAACAGCAATAACACAGGAATCACACCGGAATGAGGGGTACAGGCCTTTTTAAGGACAAGGGCCTGTGAAGGGTTACATTAGCCTCATCCCATTGGCAAGGAATTATCTTCCTCCTATCAGAACCTGCCAGGTCACATGGGCCAGTCCTACAGCCAGCTCAGGTATCTCTGAGCATGCTCAGTAAGCAGCTTGGTAGCACTGCTAAGTAAAAAGGGGCCACTCATTTCTGGGGACGCAATGTCTGGAGTTTGGGTCCCGAGGTGTGAAATATCCAGGAGGAGTAACAGGATCTGCTACTCAGAAACATCCTGATTAAGTGACACTTTACGAATCTGGGATCTTTCATCCCAACAGGGGGCTCCTGTATGCATAACATTTGGTCCTTACTGCCTTACAAAGGCAGACAGACAAAAAAATAGCATCCTGCCGGTACATTTTAAAACAGGAACAGAAAGGCACTTCACTGCAGGTAGAGATTAGCCTGCAAAATGGGGACAGCCATGCATATAGAATTAACCCCTTCATCCCCAACGTGAAATAGGGGTAACCAGCTGAGCCCACTGCCTTTATTAATGCGCTGATTACCCCCATTTTCGCCACAAGGGGTCATAACCCCTCGCCTCAAATCTCTCGATCATCTCAAGTGATATAATTTCGAAGTCTTCAATGCTCGAACAATTCCTACGAAGGCGTAAAAATTGGCCCCGAGGTATGCCTTTGAAAAGATTCTTGTCATGGGAGCTTTTGGCATGTAGTAGAGTGTTAGGCCTCGGTCCCGCTGCGCTCGGTGGCGCGGGCGGCCACACGCGAGTTCCCCACCAGCAGGGGAATCCTGCGGAGTCGGTCCCGGTCCCCCCTGGTGGCACAGCGCACTACACGCTGTGGCGCGTCAGCCGCTATGGGATACAAGAGAATGGTGATCCCTAGCGTTGACGCGTCACGTGGTGTGGCTGTAAGCCAATGGGGAGGGGAGGCTTCGGGAGGAGGAGAGGCTTCGGGGAGCGGGGAGGAGTGTAGAGTGAAAGCAGCGTGAGTGCCTGTCTGTGTGTGTGTCTGAGTGTGTGAGTGCCTGTCTGTGTGTGTGTCTGAGTGCGTGCGTGCCTGTCTATGTGTGTGTGTGTGTATGTGCCTGAGTGCGTGAGTGCCTGCCTCTGTCTGCCTGCATGTGTGTGTGTGTGTATGAGTGTATGAGTGTGTGTGTATGAGTGCCTGCGTGTGTGTGTTGCTTACCTTCAATCAGCAGCTCCAGCCTGAGCCGTGGAGGGAGGGAGGGGGGGGAGAGTAGCGGGTCCCTCCGCTCAAGCCACGCCCCCCCTGTCAATCCTCCCACTCCCGCCCACCTCCCTCTCCGGCTCCCGCTCCCTACAGACCGCATATCGCGGTCTGTGTATGTCAGCGCCCCGCCTGTCAGCAGTGCGAGCGCGCTGACTCTGGGAGCGGGGCCTTAGCCTTACGAGCATTGGGCTTCCTGTAGATATCTGTATGTACTCTCATATCTATATCAACATAAAGACACAGATCAAGATAAGAAATGTGATGGTGATGATGCTGGGCTGTGAATGAAAGATTAAAAGGATTATTATTGAGGTGTAAAACAAATGCATGCAATTGAGTGATGGTGCCCTTCCAAACTATAATCAAGTCATCAATGTAACGGTGATAAGTAATTATAAGATGTCTGAAGGGGTTTTCGTCTCCAAACACGTAGCACTGTTCCCACCAACCCATGAATAGGTTGGCATAGGAGGGGGCAAAGCATGTTCCCATTGCCGTGCCACGCGTTTACGCGTTTGGCCAATTTTTACGCCTTCGTAGGAATTGTTCGAGCATTGAAGACTTCGAAATTAGATCACTTGAGATGATCGAGAGATTTGAGGCGAGGGGTTATGACCCCTTTATTCTCCAAGAGGCCTATCATAGTGCCAAATTGGAGCCAAGAGAGAACCTTATCCAAGTGCGGGGTGCTGTTCCATCTACTAAACTAAAAAAGAGTAAACTTCGTAACACTGAAAATAACAATATGCCACCCTTTTTCATCACCAGGTTTAGCAACTAATCTTATGACATTAAAAGGATTATCAAAAAATACTGGCACATACTGGCTACGGACCCTCTTCTTAAAGACATGGTGACCCACGATCCGATCCTCGTGTGGTCTTCCAAGGATCTCAAACTATGGGTAATTTAATTTCCCCACGTGTGCCCAGACTAATCTCTAAACCTAAGGAATTTTTTCCTAATCTCATTGGTTGCTATCCCTGTCACCATTGTAAAATGTGTAAATATCTTCTAAAGACCAAAACGTTTTCAGGTTCTGATGATACAAGGGTGTTTAAAATATTGTCATGCATTACATGCAATACTGATCATGTTGTCTATATGCTCATGTGCGGTTGTAATAAACGATATGTGGGACTAACTACGAGACCACTAAAGCAACGCATACTTGAGCATATGAGACTAATCACTAAAAGAGATCAGTTGCACCCAGTTTCCAAACATTTTGACACATGTCAAAAAGGAAGTCTGTTGAACTTCAAGTGTGTTGCACTGGAGTCTGTTAAACAGCATTATAGAGGTGGAGATAGAACCAATTTGCTTCATAGACGTGAGGCATATTGGATATTTACACTCAATACTTTAGTACCCAATGGGTTAAATATTGACTGGGATTTGAAGAGCTTTCTATAGCATTGCACTATAGCATTATTGGTCTATATAATTAGACTGTACGTGAATTAAAGTTGTTTTACTAGTGCAACCTTCCTTATCCCTTTCAATATTTGCCTCCCCCTGTGGTGCGTTTGTACAGACTCCAATTGTCATCTTCAAATATATATCTTTAATACATATCTTTAGCCAGGTTGATATATTGTTTACTTTTTTCTTTTATTCTCATTGGATGTGTCAGTGACATTGATTACCTTTCCTAATGTATAACCTTCCCCTTAAATATGTGCATTGAAGTACCCTGTGAAGTTCTGTATGTACTAATGTATCCACACATGAATGGGTTAACTCTGCACCCATTCCTCTAGATAGGCTTTTTTTATATGGCCGCTTTATCTGTATGAGGTTTGGTAGGATGTTTTATCATATGATTAGGATCAAGTTAAATGAATTATCTTTGTCCCACACTGTTATATATATATATATATATATATATATATATATATATATATATATATATTATTTATTATTTCATCTTTTTATTAGCTTTATTCACATTATGTTGTTTGCTCTCCACAGTTGATTATCTTGTATCTCTATTGTCATTC
Organism: Ascaphus truei; assembly: GCF_040206685.1. Lineage (NCBI taxonomy): Eukaryota > Metazoa > Chordata > Amphibia > Anura > Ascaphidae > Ascaphus > Ascaphus truei. The sequence goes on along the minus strand of NW_027457100.1, from coordinate 169,352 downwards.
TTCTTCTTTTCTTCTTTTCTTTCTCTGGTCTTCTCTCTTCTTTCTGCAAAACAGAATTAATTGGTTATTCACTCCAGCTGTTTTGCATGGCGGGGTGTGCGTTAAATACCCAGGGCCTCCCCTTTCTCTGCACTCCTTGAAAAAGCGCCATAGCAGGCGTGAAACGCGTGGGAGAGTCTATTCGTGCTGTCTGTTTTTTGTTTTTTATGTAGCCTAATAAAGTAAAAATTTTAATCTCCACGCTGGTGAATTCTTACCTTTTTTCCTTGGAGCGGATGGACCACCGATCCTTCCCCTTCTCTGTTGACACATACACATACACACAAGACAAGTACACTGGTACCCCCACATTCACACACACAACGCACACTCACACTCACACACTATCTCACTGGAATCATACACATACATATTAGTATAATTATATTTATATAGCACCAGCAATGTCCCCCGCGCGTTTCAGCGCTGCATGGCCCATGTACCCCATTCCTGGCCCCTCTGTGTTCCGCTGCACCCCAATATACTCAGACACTTTAAGTTTGATCAAATGGCCACAGCCTTTAATTTAACCATAAACCCCAAACCTTCCTGGGAATGGTCAGCAAGTCGCCCCAAACCTGTGACCCAGTGACACCACTCAGCACCGCTACATGACCCAGTGACCCTGCTCAGTGCCGCTACATGACCCAGTGACCCTGCTCAGCACCGCTACATGACCCAGTGACCCTGCTCAGCACCACTACATGACCCAGTGACCCTGCTCAGCGCTGCTACATGCCCCAGTGACCCTGCTCAGTGCCGCTACATGACCCAGTGACCCTGCTCAGCACCGCTACATGACCCAGTGACCCTGCTCAGCACCGCTACATGACCCAGTGACCCTGCTCAGCACCGCTACATGACCCAGTGACCCTGAACCTGCTCAGCAACGCTACATGACCCAGTGACCCTGATCATGCTCAGCACCGCTACATGACCCAGTGACCCTGCTCTGCGCCACTACATGACCCAGTGACCCTGACCCTGTTCAGTACCGCTACATAACTCAGTGACCCTGCTCAGCATCGCTACATGACCCAGTGACCCTGACCCTGCTCAGCACCGCTACATGACCCAGTGACCCTGCACAGCGCCGCTACATAACCCAGTGACCCTGCTCAGCACCGCTACATGACCCAGTGACCCTGCACAGCGCCGCTACATAACCCAGTGACCCTGCTCAGCACTGCTACATGACCCAGTGACCCTGACCCTGCTCTGTGCCCCTACATGACCCAGTGACCCTGCTCAGCGCCGTTACATGACCCAGTGACCCAGCTCAGCACTGCTAAATGACCCAGTGACCCTGCTTAACACTGCTACATGACCCAGTTACCCTGCTCAGCCCTCAACATCAATCTCCCTAGACACGTAGAGAAGTTATTGCAACTGAATTTTAACTTCCACTGGCAACAGAAATATATAAAATACCTAGGAGTCCACATAACCAAGAACATCAAAGACATTTACAATGCAAATTACCCCAACCTAATTCGGACGTTGATAGCTGACCTCCATAAATGGTCCTCTATACAAATATCCTGGATAGGTAGGATACATAGCGTCAAAATGAACCTACTCCCCCGTATCCTATACCTATTCCAGACGTTACCAGTACCACTCAGACTAAAGGATTTGCTCTCACTTCAGTCTGCAATCTCTAAATTTATCTGGGGAGGGAAAAAACCGAGAGACAATAAATTAAATATGAAAAGATCTGTCCTAGCGGGGGACCTAGCGGTACCCTACCTGCTCTCATCTTACAAAGCGGCCCAATTAAGCCAAATTGTTCAATGGCAATCCAATCCACATTTAAAACGGTGGGTGGAATTAGAGAGTGCTGCCTGCGCTCCTTTGAAAATACACAACTTGATTTGGCTACCTAAAACAGCACAACGATGCCGCTTTCCTCAATGACCAACTCGTTGTCTATCTGGGAGGCCAATAAGACTAAATATTCCCTCACAACGAGTAATTCTTCAATGTCCCCAATTTGGAACAATCCCAAGTTCGCTCCTGGCCTACTAGAGGGCCATGCATCAATTTGGAAACAAAAAGGTTATGTACGAATCAAAGATCTGGAGGGTTACAATCGAAAGATTAAAATGATTTTGATCACGTCAGAGAAGAAAAAGATATACCCCACTCAGAATTTTTTAGGTACCTCCAGCTCCGAGCATTTTATAACAAATTTGCCCCATACCTTCCCCCTGACGTCATTCGAAAAGCTCTGTCTGGCGGAGACAGACACAAAGGGACTCACATCACAATTGTACAAGGAAGTAGTTGATTCTGCGAGCTCTAGACAACAGCCACCGTCATTTAGAACCCAATGGGAAAGAGACCTGGGAGAGACATTAGAAGACGACGAGTGGAACGCCATATACCTGGCCACGGCAAAAAGTTTCATATGTATCACACTAAAGGAGAACGCATATAAGGTCCTAATGTGGTGGTACCTCACCCCAATGAAATTAGCCAAGTTCGTGCCTGGATCCTTCTCACTATGCCCCCGGCAGTGCGGAGGATCGGCCGATCTGTTACATATGCTGTGGTCTTGCCCGCGGATCTCCCCACTATGCGAAGAAATTAGACATTGGATACAGAGGGTCTTCGACCTCACTATTCCCCCAGACCCATGGCTATTCCTCTTGAATAGACCACTAACGGGCCTGTCCAAAGCAAACAATAAACTAATAGCACATTTTGCAATAGCCACGCGGAGCAAGATCGCAGCACTATGGAAACGCCCCAAAATTCCAAGTATCCCAAAGATTCGAAATCGATTGTGGTTTATCTGCCAGATGGAAAAGTTGCCGAGTCTAGTCAACGACACTGGCACCAATTATCTCAAAGTATGGACGCCTTGGCTGGCGCAGACGGATATCCCCGGGGTTGAGCGGAACACAATCTGGCTGTGATAGATGCAGGTGCTTTCTCCTTAAGGAGTGGAGACTCAGCGCACGATGACTACACAGACAAATAGACAGAAAGCCTACAGGAGGTGATAAACTGGAGAGGATGCAACCCACAAAGAGCCTTACTAGGAATTGTTGGGAGACCTAGCACGAATGGATGCTCCTCTCTCGCCCACGTTGCCCCTTACTCCCTCCCTACCCTCCCCATCCCTTCCTACCCTCCCCATCCCACCCTCCCCCTTTTGTTTGTCTTTATTAATTTTGTTTTTTTTGTTTGTCAAGTTGAATTAATCGTATTATGTAAATTATGTTATTATCTTTATTGCTAGTCCACCCAAAACAACCCGGTCGAGTAGGGCCCGAAAAACCGGTATATGTCTCAAGAGCTGACATACGGTACTGTCTATAGCGGAGATTTACACTAAAAATGAATGTAATGTATACTGTATTCTGTATCACTTGTTTGGAAAAAATGCAATAAAATCTAAGTTACAAAAAAAAAAAAACAGTTTGTTTTGGGAAATCCAGTTTTCGAGTCTCAAAAAGTCAGACTGAAGTATGTGTTGAAGGTCAGTGAGGCTATGGCTGTGTGCATATAGGATTGTGTCGTCTGCATACATGTGTATTGAGGCTTCCTTACAAGCTGTGGGAAGATCATGGATGAACACTGAGAAGAGTAGGGGCCCCAGAACAGAGCCTTGCGGGACACCACAGGTGATATCCAGGGGGTTGGAGTTAGAGCCTGAGATGGACACATGTTGGGATCTACCTGATAGGTAGGACTGAAACCAGTGTAACCCTGTTTCCCCCCCCCCCCCAGTCTCTACGGGAGTGTGAGGGATGCATGGGGTGGGTTACAGGTGTGGTGGTGCGTACCTGTGAGGAACAGGAGGGCCTGAGCTTCCCGCGATGTTGTGGGGGAGCCAGGACCGGGCTTCTGGGGTAATAGCCTCCATATTATCTCAGTGGTGCAGCGCCTCCATCTTCTATACTCCCAGGGTAATGGGACAGGACCGGTATAGAAGAACCCCTCAGGTCCCAGGGTTATACTCTCCAAATCACACACAGTCTTTACGGGTGCAGAACAGTCTCTTTATTTGACAGAGCAACGATATCCCAATGATAAGGCTTCCAGCAGCCTCAATACAATCGCCAGTGCGGGGCACAACCCGCTTCACTCCCACGACCTCTTCCTCCCCTTCCCTCCAAGTCACTCTGCCGACAGGATGGTCTGAGCTAGGGCTGCAATACCCCGTGGCCCACCCCCGAGGTTAGCCTCGAGGTGGGTCTTGAATTCTCTCCCCATCACCCCTGGCAGCGGGGTGAGGGTATTGGTCCACCAGTCTATAATTCTATCAGCGCTACTTATAGACGCTGATAGGTTTGGTTCCTCTCGCTCTCATTCGGCACGCTGCGCCGGGGAGCCCGAAGCCTCCTGATACTCCTCGGACCGTTCCGCAGGACTCGTGGCTCACGGCCTAATACTCAGCAGCTGTAGACTCTTTATATCACTGCTCACTCGAACTCTTCTTACGCTACTCTCTCTATTGAAGAACCATCAATCAGAGATGGACACAGCACACAGCAAGGACGAAGAACCACCACTAATCGGAGTGGGCTGCTAAATATAGAGCTAGCCCCTCCCCTCCTGGTGTCAGCAGAACCTCCCCTCTTGCTCACGCCTGCAGCAGAGTCCAGGCCTTCGTCTACCATTCAGGTTAGAGCTATGAAGGGGGGGAAACCCATAATGAGTACTGGCGCCTGATCTTAACAGGACTTACCGCAGTAGGAGGAAGGTAGGTATAGCTTGAGCTATTTACAGGGGGGCTACACTCTCCCTATGGTGGAATCCAATGGTCCCCACTTGGACCTATCTTTTAGCAGTACCATCCTGCGGCGAACCACCTGGGAAACAGCACACATAACATCATAATACATGCATAATGAGGTAGACATTGTAAGTACAATCCGGGTACTCCCAACATGGAGAACCCTACAGATAGTGCCTTGGATCAGGCTTCCTTACCCGTCGTCCATTATGATCAGTGACAGTCACCACGAACGACTGAACCGGCCCATGCTCAGGCCTGTATGTAACACCGTGCATGTAATTACACCTGCCGATGCTCCATATGCGCACTAGCTCACTAATCTTATCTTCATTGTGATACCCCGCCCGACCGTACTTGGTCCGCAGGTACTCTTGAACTGAATCCCTAAGACAACTGTCTCGGTTATCCTCAACCTCTCTCATGATGGGCTCCGGCACATAGGGATATTCATAACCGTGTGACTGACGGTATCTAGCGACTATGGCCCTGTCAGCTCGATTTAGCTTGGTAAGGGTGCGGTGCCCTGCCCTGCTTGGCAGTACCCAAAACAATGGCTCCTTGGGGGCTACTTCGTCATACAATATACTGGGACCTTGAGGTACAATACGTTTCTGTTCTATCTCCCTCAACCGGTGATCTAACTCATCCTCCATCTCCTGCGCAGTGAAAGAGCCAACCGCCCACCAATGGTCTACTACGTCGTTCTTAATCAATAAGAATCGCGTACGATCCATCCCTTCATGGTACCCGGTAAACAAAGGCGCCCACCATTTATCGCGGTGTTCGTAATCAGCGGCCTGACTAGTGCGCTCCCCATCCGACTCTACCTGTGATGATACACCGGACGTACCCGCATCAGTAGAACGCGAGCAATCTCTCCTTCCCTTGGCATTTATGTACCTTGTGGATTCATCTTATGCACCACTGGTCGGGAAGACCCAGCCTCTGCTGGAGTAGGTGACCCACAGGCTTTCCCGCTAGCTGTAGGACAAAACGGTACAGGGTTAGGCACAGGTATTACGCTTGAATACGGTTCTCCCCTTCAGATCCCTCATCACTCAGTTCCCAATCCCGCAAGTCCTTGGAGTATTTGGGGTTTTTACATAATTTATCCCTGGTAGGTCCCAGTGGCACCACTCGTGACGGGGCAGGGGCAGTGGCCGGGGCAGGGGGGCTAAGGGCCGGGGTAGGAGAAATGTCCAGAACATTGTCCAGCAAACAGGTAACACCCCGCCCAATGAACTTCTTCTGCACGGCACTCCCCCTCAGGCTTTGGGGCTCTCGGGAGGGGCCTCGACTTGGTAGCTTAGCCCGGGCCATGGCAAAGGCTATCTGTTGCGAGCTCTACTTATAGACGCTGATCGGTTTGGTTCCTCTCGCTCTGAACCGGCACGCTGCGCCGGGGAGCCCGCAGCCTCCTGATACTCCTCGGACCGTTCCGCAGGATTCGTGGCTCACGGCATAATACTCAGCAGCTCTAGACTCTTTATATCACTGCTCACTCGAACTCTTCTTACGCTACTCTCTCTATTGAAGAACCATCGATAAGAGAGGAACACGGCACACAGCAAAAACGAAGAACAACACCTCACTCACCGGAGTGGGCTGCTAAATATAGCGCTAGCTCCTCCCCTCCTGGTGTCAGCAGAACCTCCCCTCTTGCTCACGCCTGCAGCAGAGTCCAGGCCTGCGTCTACCACTCAGGATAGGGCTATGAAGGGGGAAAACCCATAATGAGTACTGGCGCCTGATCTTAACAGGACTTACCGCAGTAGAAGGAAGGTAGGTATAGCCTGAGCTGTTTACAGGGGGCTACACCAGTTTAAAGCATGCTTCCCTATTCCAGAGCTCTGGAGTTTGTTAAGCAGGATAGCATGATCAACTGTGTCAAAAGCCTTTGCAAAATCTAAGTATACTGCACCAGTGAGTTGTCCCCGTTCCATTCCACACTGGATTTCATTGCAAACATTTAGCAGGGTAGTTATGGTGGAGTGTTTGGGGCGAAACCCAGATTGGAATTAGCTAGGGAAATTTGTCTTGGTATAGAAATCGCTTAATTAGGAGTGGACACATTTTTCCATGACTTTGCATAGAATTGGGATAAGGGAGATTCGCCTGTAGTTTGAGACAGAGTTTTTGTCCCCACTTTTGAAGATTGGTACAACTCTGGCAGATTTCCAGGTTTTAGGGATATGGCTGCAGACAGGATAGAGTTGACTATGGAAGCAATTGGTTTGGCAATGGCTGGGGCACCAAGTCGTAGGAACCTAGATTGTAGTAAGTCAGGTCCGCATTGGCTGCTTAGTTTTAGTTTGTGGAGCGCTTGTGTCATCTCCTCTTCAGATACTGGGCCAAATTGAAAATTGTGGGCAGTGTTGGGAGGAGGTGGGGCTATGTGGGTACTCCCAGGATGAGATTGAGGTTTGTGGTTTGGGCTGCGTTTCGCTAATAAGTTAGTGGCACACCCCACAAAGTAATCATTGATTGCATGTGCGATGTCAGTGGGGTTTGTCAGAGTAATATCCCCCTTAGTGATATTACTTGGTTGTTGATGGTTAGGAGGCTGGAATATATTGTTGATAACCTTCCAGAAGTTAGCTGGGTTTGATGTATTCTGGTGGAGATTGTCAGAGTAATATTGTGCTTTTGCGTGCCTTGTTTGCCTTGTGCACATGTTCCGCATGCATCTGTAGTGATTGAGATCCTTGGTAGTGCCAGTTACTTTTTTACTTTGTAGCTTTTCCACAAGGTATCCCTGAACTGGTAGAGTGCAATAAGGTCAAATGTAACCCATGGAAGATGGGCCCCAGTCTAGCAAGGAATGGTTATGCGTTTTCAGGTTTATCCGTGTGGGTTGGGAAATGAGTTGCGTTAGGTTAAGTGACTTGAGTTGTATCTGGATTTTATGGTTTTTAGGGTCAAGCCAGTTGAAGTTGAAATCCCCAAGAACTAGCAGCTCACTTTTCTCGTTCAGAGAGGAAATGGAGCCAAGAAACTGGGTGATATCAGCCAGGTATTGTAGAGGGGCTTTAGGGGGGCGGTAGATGCCAGCGAGCAAGATGGGCTTAGAAAAGGGTAGGCAGATTTTGCCAACTAGAATTTCAAAAGATGGTGGGCTTGGGGGGGAATTTAACAGTGTAAATTGTAATGTGTCTGCAATATAAAATAACACCCCTCCTCCTCTCTTTGACCTATCTCTCCTAAAAATGGAGTATCCCTGAATGGCGATATTTGCATCAGGGGTTTTAGAGGATAGCCATGTTTCTGTAAGAACGATGGCTTCGGGTTTGTGCATAAGGCACCATGCCCTTAGTTCGTCCAGTTTGGGCAGCAGGCTCCGGATATTTATATGGGCGACAGATAGCCCTTTTTGGAATTTAAAGGTGGAATTCTCAGGGGCATGGGACAGAGCTGAAATAGGAGGACCTGGGTTAGGTTCAATATCACCTGCTAAAGAGAGTAATAGTATGAGCAGAAATTTGGGTAGTTGTTTGCAAGTTGTAACTTTGTGGTGTTTGCCATTAGAGTGAGAAGTGGTTGGTGTGCTGGTTTTTAGTGTTCTCCACCAACATTTAGTAGATAGTACAAGGCTTTTGAGTAGTCCAGGGTGTTTGGTGATGTTGGGTGTGGGCCAGGATTGAGGATTTTGTAGTGTATAGAGGGAGTAACATCTCCATGAGGCCAGGAGAAAGAAAAAAGTTAAGATACATAGCAGGTTCATTATGCCAGAGGTAGGCAATGCTGCATGGAGCTGTTGTGAGTGTGTGCAGACTAAACAGCAGGGGTGTGCCTGTTCCTTGTCAAATGTTTTGCTGCATTGCAATGCTAGAGTCAGTTCTGGGTTTCAGTGGGCTGAATGGGTGTGGGAGGTATTTTTGTGCAATCAGTTTTGGGAGAGGCTGCAGTGAAATAAGTTGTAAAGGGGTGGGGGGTTAAAATATGCAGGCTAACAAGCATGGGATCAAAGTGTGGTCATATAAGCTCACCGTTTGTTGCCTTGAGTAAGAGAGTTCGCAGAAAGATGCAGTCCCCAGTCACACTATAGTCTAACTATTATTGTCACTTTAAATGCATCACTCTTAAGATGCCAATGCTATCCTGCCAATGCAGGGGGATATTTGTTTTATACATCTAAAGCAGTCACGTGACCCTCCCCCCGCCCTAATAAATCAGCTTGTTCCAGTTGGTCAATTAGTAGCAAACTATTAAGAGGGGAAAAAAAAAAATATTCCACCTTTTGATATACAAACATACCAAGAGAGATCAATAGTACAAGCCGGGAGGGTAATTCTTTTAAAACAGGACTTGCATATCAGGGACATACCTGTGAAGAGAATGCAATTAGATCCATGTCATATCAGCTGAGGTTATTGGTCTTGCATGAAGAAAGTAAATATATAACTATAGTCTAACTATTATTGTCACTTAAAATGATCACTTTAAATGCATCACTCTTAAGATGCCAATGCTGTCCTGCCAATGCTATCCTGCCAATGCATGTGGTGAATAAGGTGGAAAATCTAACTTTTGTTTACCGCAAATTGTGTGTTAAATCTTTTTCAGCCCAAAAAAACCCCAGGTGTGTGTGCAGCAGGGAGATGTATGACACAGGTGTGTGTGCAGCCGGGAGACGTATTTCACAGGTGTGTGTGCAGCAGGGAGATGTATGACACAGGTGTGTGTGCAGCAGGGAGATGTATGACACAGGTGTGTGTGTGTGTGTGTGCAGCAGGGAGACGTATGACACAGGTGTGTGTGTGCAGCAGGGAGACGTATGACACAGGTGTGTGTGTGCAGTAGGGAGACGTATGACACAGGTGTGTGTGTGCAGCAGGGAGATGTATGACACAGGTGTGTGTGTGTGCAGCAGGGAGATGTATGACACAGGGTTTGGTGAACAAGTTTATGGCTGAATAGTCTGAGTCCCAAAATTCTTCAGAAGTTCAGGGGAGCGCCAGCGCTCACGTCACCGCCATGAAAGAAAATAACAGAGACAGCACGGTGTAGTTCAATTTCAGCCCGAATGGATACTATATAAGTGAAAGATACCCCACTCACACTCTCCTCCTTCTCATTAAGGCAGCACAGAGACACTCCTCTCTCTGAATGCAGCAATGGATCAGGAACTCCACGTGTATAAACCCCTCTGTTAATCTTTTCTTTCCATCCGGGGTTGGTGTACCCAGGAAATAATGAAACAATTCTAATTGCGCAGTATATCTCAAATTGTATTACAATAACAATAAAAGCGTATAGCTGTGCACTCACATTCAGTACCAGGTGCCAGGTTGGCGCATGCCACTTTGCAGAATGAAAAAAAGGTGCCCTCCCGGCTTTACAATACCAGGAAATCTGTGATTGGCTGGCAGGGAAATTCCCACGCTCTGATAGGCTGCAGAGGTAAGTAAAGCAGCTCACTGAGACAGGGGCCACAGCATCTCACTGAGACAGGGGCCACAGCATCTCACTGAGACAGGGGCCGCAGCATCTCAATGAGACAGGGGCCGCAGCATCTCACTGAGACAGGGGCCACAGCATCTCACTGAGACAGGGGCCACAGCATCTCACTGAGACAGGGGCCACAGCATCTCATCAGACAGGGGCCACAGCATCTCACTGAGACAGGGGCCGCAGCATCTCACTGAGACAGGGGCCGCATCATCTCACTGAGACAGGGGCCACAGCATCTCACTGAGACAGGGGCCACAGCATCTCACTGAGACAGGGGCCGCATCATCTCACTGAGACAGGGGCCACAGCATCTCACTGAGACAGGGGCCACAGCATCTCACTGAGACAGGGGCCGCAGCATCTCACTGAGACAGGGGCCGCAGCATCTCACTGAGACAGGGGCCACAGCATCTCACTGATACAGGGGCCACAGCATCTCACTGAGACAGGGGCCGCAGCATCTCACTGAGACAGGGGCCGCAGCATCTCACTGAGACAGGGGCCACAGCATCTGACTGAGACAGGGGCCACAGCATCTCACTGATACAGGGGCCACAGCATCTCACTGAGACAGGGGCGACAGCATCTTACTGAGACAGGGGCCGCAGCATCTCACTGAGACAGGGGCCGCAGCATCTCACTGAGACAGGGGCCACAGCATCTCACTGAGACAGGGGCCACAGCATCTCACTGAGACAGGGGCCGCAGCATCTCACTGAGACAGGGGCCACAGCATCTCACTGAGACAGGGGCCACAGCATCTCACTGAGACAGGGGCCACAGCATCTCACTGAGACAGGGGCCGCAGCATCTCACTGACACAGGGGCCACAGCATCTCACTGAGACAGGGGCCACAGCATCTTACTGAGACAGGGGCCACAGCATCTGACTGAGACAGGGGCCACAGCATCTTACTGAGACAGGGGCCACAGCATCTTACTGAGACAGGGGCCACAGCATCTCACTGAGACAGGGGCCGCAGCATCTCACTGAGACAGGGGCCACAGCATCTCACTGACACAGGGGCCACAGCATCTCACTGAGACAGGGGCCGCAGCATCTCACTGAGACAGGGGCCGCAGCATCTCACTGAGACAGGGGCCACAGCATCTCACTGAGACAGGGGCCACAGCATCTGACTGAGACAGGGGCCACAGCATCTTACTGAGACAGGGGCCACAGCATCTTACTGAGACAGGGGCCACAGCATCTCACTGAGACAGGGGCCGCAGCATCTCACTGAGACAGGGGCCACAGCATCTCACTGAGACAGGGGCCGCAGCATCTCACTGAGACAGGGGCCACAGCATCTCACTGAGACAGGGGCCACAGCATCTCACTGAGACAGGGGCCGCAGCATCTTACTGAGACAGGGGCCACAGCATCTCACTGAGACAGGGGACACAGCATCTCACTGAGACAGGGGCCACAGCATCTCACTGAGACAGGGGCCGCAGCATCTCACTGACACAGGGGCCGCAGCATCTCACTGAGACAGGAGCCACAGCATCTCATCAGACAGGGGCCACAGCATCTCACTGAGACAGGGGCCGCAGCATCTCACTGAGACAGGGGCCGCAGCATCTCACTGAGACAGGGGCCGCAGCATCTCACTGAGACAGGGGCCGCAGCATCTCACTGAGACAGGGGCCACAGCATCTCACTGAGACAGGGGCCACAGCATCTCACTGAGACAGGGGCCACAGCATCTCACTGAGACAGGGGCCGCAGCATCTCACTGAGACAGGGGCCGCAGCATCTCACTGAGACAGGGGCCACAGCATCTCACTGAGACAGGGGCCGCAGCATCTCACTGACACAGGGGCCACAGCATCTCACTGAGACAGGGGCCGCAGCATCTCACTGAGACAGGGGCCGCAGCATCTCACTGAGACAGGGGCCACAGCATCTCACTGAGACAGGGGCCGCAGCATCTCACTGAGACAGGGGCCACAGCATCTCACTGAGACAGGGGCCACAGCATCTCACTGAGACAGGGGCCGCAGCATCTCACTGAGACAGGGGCCACAGCATCTCACTGAGACAGGGGCCACAGCATCTCACTGAGACAGGGGCCGCAGCATCTCACTGAGACAGGGGCCGCAGCATCTCACTGAGACAGGGGCCACAGCATCTCACTGAGACAGGGGCCGCAGCATCTCACTGAGACAGGGGCCACAGCATCTCACTGACACAGGGGCCACAGCATCTCACTGAGACAGGGGCCGCAGCATCTCACTGACACAGGGGCCACAGCATCTGACTGAGACAGGGGCCACAGCATCTTACTGAGACAGGGGCCACAGCATCTTACTGAGACAGGGGCCACAGCATCTCACTGAGACAGGGGCCGCAGCATCTCACTGAGACAGGGGCCACAGCATCTCACTGACACAGGGGCCACAGCATCTCACTGAGACAGGGGCCGCAGCATCTCACTGAGACAGGGGCCACAGCATCTGACTGAGACAGGGGCCACAGCATCTCACTGAGACAGGGGCCGCAGCATCTCACTGAGACAGGGGCCACAGCATCTCACTGAGACAGGGGCCACAGCATCTCACTGAGACAGGGGCCACAGCATCTCACTGAGACAGGGGCCGCAGCATCTCACTGAGACAGGGGCCACAGCATCTTACTGAGACAGGGGCCACAGCATCTCACTGAGACAGGGGCCACAGCATCTCACTGAGACAGGGGCCGCAGCATCTCACTGAGACAGGGGCCACAGCATCTTACTGAGACAGGGGCCGCAGCATCTCACTGAGACAGGGGCCGCAGCATCTTACTGAGACAGGGGCCACAGCATCTCACTGAGACAGGGGCCACAGCATCTCACTGAGACAGGGGCCACAGCATCTCACTGAGACAGGGGCCGCAGCATCTCACTGAGACAGGGGCCACAGCACCTCACTGAGACAGGGGCCACAGCACCTCACTGAGACAGGGGCCGCAGCATCTCACTGAGACAGGAGCCACAGCATCTCACTGAGACAGGGGCCACAGCATCTCACTGAGACAGGGGCCACAGCATCTCACTGAGACAGGGGCCACAGCATCTCACTGAGACAGGGGCCACAGCATCTCACTGATACAGGGGCCGCAGCATCTCACTGACACAGGGGCCACAGCATCTCACTGAGACAGGGGCCGCAGCATCTCACTGAGACAGGGGCCACAGCATCTCACTGAGACAGGGGCCGCAGCATCTCACTGAGACAGGGGCCGCAGCATCTCACTGAGACAGGGGCCGCAGCATCTCACTGAGACAGGGGCCGCAGCATCTCACTGAGACAGGGGCCACAGCATCTCACTGAGACAGGGGCCGCAGCATCTCACTGAGACAGGGGCCACAGCATCTCACTGAGACAGGGGCCACAGCATCTCACTGAGACAGGGGCCGCAGCATCTCACTGAGACAGGGGCCGCAGCATCTCACTGAGACAGGGGCCACAGCATCTCACTGAGACAGGGGCCCAGCATCTTACTGAGACAGGGGCCACAGCATCTCACTGAGACAGGGGCCACAGCATCTCACTGATACAGGGGCCCAGCATCTTACTGAGACAGGGGCCACAGCATCTCACTGATACAGGGGCCACAGCATCTCACTGAGACAGGGGCCGCAGCATCTCACTGATACAGGGGCCACAGCATCTCACTGAGACAGGGGCCGCAGCATCTCACTGATACAGGGGCCACAGCATCTCACTGAGACAGGGGCCACAGCATCTCACTGAGACAGGGGCCACAGCATCTCACTGATACAGGGGCCACAGCATCTCACTGATACAGGGGCCGCAGCATCTCACTGAGACAGGGGCCACAGCATCTCACTGAGACAGGGGCCACAGCATCTTACTGAGACAGGGGCCACAGCATCTCACTGAGACAGGGGCCACAGCATCTTACTGAGACAGGGGCCACAGCATCTCACTGAGACAGGGGCCGCAGCATCTCACTGAGACAGGGGCCACAGCATCTCACTGAGACAGGGGCCACAGCATCTCACTGAGACAGGGGACACAGCATCTCACTGAGACAGGGGCCGCAGCATCTCACTGAGACAGGGGCCACAGCATCTCACTGAGACAGGGGCCACAGCATCTCACTGAGACAGGTGCCACAGCATCTCACTGAGACAGGGGCCGCAGCATCTCACTGAGACAGGGGCCACAGCATCTCACTGACACAGGGGCCACAGCATCTCACTGAGACAGGGGCCGCAGCATCTCACTGAGACAGGGGCCGCAGCATCTCACTGAGACAGGGGCCACAGCATCTCACTGAGACAGGGGCCACAGCATCTGACTGAGACAGGGGCCACAGCATCTTACTGAGACAGGGGCCACAGCATCTTACTGAGACAGGGGCCACAGCATCTCACTGAGACAGGGGCCGCAGCATCTCACTGAGACAGGGGCCACAGCATCTCACTGAGACAGGGGCCGCAGCATCTCACTGAGACAGGGGCCACAGCATCTCACTGAGACAGGGGCCACAGCATCTCACTGAGACAGGGGCCACAGCATCTCACTGAGACAGGGGCCACAGCATCTCACTGAGACAGGGGCCACAGCATCTAACTGAGACAGGGGCCGCAGCATCTCACTGAGACAGGGGCCACAGCATCTCACTGAGACAGGGGCCACAGCATCTCATCAGACAGGGGCCACAGCATCTCACTGAGACAGGGGCCGCAGCATCTCACTGAGACAGGGGCCACAGCATCTCACTGAGACAGGGGCCGCAGCATCTCACTGAGACAGGGGCCGCAGCATCTCACTGAGACAGGGGCCACAGCATCTCACTGAGACAGGGGCCGCAGCATCTCACTGAGACAGGGGCCACAGCATCTCACTGAGACAGGGGCCACAGCATCTCACTGAGACAGGGGCCACAGCATCTCACTGAGACAGGGGCCACAGCATCTCACTGAGACAGGGGCCACAGCATCTAACTGAGACAGGGGCCGCAGCATCTCACTGAGACAGGGGCCACAGCATCTCACTGAGACAGGGGCCACAGCATCTCACTGAGACAGGGGCCGCAGCATCTCACTGAGACAGGGGCCACAGCATCTCACTGAGACAGGGGCCACAGCATCTCACTGAGACAGGGGCCACAGCATCTCACTGAGACAGGTGCCACAGCATCTCACTGAGACAGGGGCCACAGCATCTCACTGAGACAGGGGCCACAGCATCTCACTGAGACAGGGGACACAGCATCTCACTGAGACAGGGGCCGCAGCATCTCACTGAGACAGGGGCCACAGCATCTCACTGAGACAGGGGCCGCAGCATCTCACTGATACAGGGGCCACAGCATCTCACTGAGACAGGGGCCGCAGCATCTCACTGAGACAGGGGCCACAGCATCTCACTGAGACAGGGGCCGCAGCATCTCACTGAGACAGGGGCCACAGCATCTCACTGAGACAGGGGCCACAGCATCTCACTGAGACAGGGGCCACAGCATGTCACTGAGACAGGGGCCGCAGCATCTCACTGAGACAGGGGCCACAGCATCTCACTGAGACAGGGGCCGCAGCATCTCACTGAGACAGGGGCCACAGCATCTCACTGAGACAGGGGCCGCAGCATCTCACTGAGACAGGGGCCACAGCATCTCACTGAGACAGGGGCCACAGCATCTCACTGAGACAGGGGCCACAGCATGTCACTGAGACAGGGGCCACAGCATCTCACTGAGACAGGGGCCGCAGCATCTCACTGAGACAGGGGCCGCAGCATCTCACTGAGACAGGGGCCACAGCATCTCACTGAGACAGGGGCCACAGCATCTCACTGAGACAGGGGCCACAGCATCTCACTGAGACAGGTGCCACAGCATCTCACTGAGACAGGGGCCGCAGCATCTCACTGAGACAGGGGCCACAGCATCTCACTGACACAGGGGCCACAGCATCTCACTGAGACAGGGGCCGCAGCATCTCACTGAGACAGGGGCCGCAGCATCTCACTGAGACAGGGGCCGCAGCATCTCACTGAGACAGGGGCCACAGCATCTCACTGAGACAGGGGCCACAGCATCTGACTGAGACAGGGGCCACAGCATCTTACTGAGACAGGGGCCACAGCATCTTACTGAGACAGGGGCCACAGCATCTCACTGAGACAGGGGCCGCAGCATCTCACTGAGACAGGGGCCACAGCATCTCACTGAGACAGGGGCCACAGCACCTCACTGAGACAGGGGCCGCAGCATCTCACTGAGACAGGAGCCACAGCATCTCATCAGACAGGGGCCACAGCATCTCACTGAGACAGGGGCCGCAGCATCTCACTGAGACAGGGGCCACAGCATCTAACTGAGACAGGGGCCACAGCATCTCACTGAGACAGGGGCCGCAGCATCTCACTGAGACAGGGGCCACAGCATCTCACTGAGACAGGGGCCGCAGCATCTCACTGAGACAGGGGCCACAGCATCTCACTGAGACAGGGGCCGCAGCATCTCACTGAGACAGGGGCCGCAGCATCTCACTGAGACAGGGGCCGCAGCATCTCACTGAGACAGGGGCCACAGCATCTCACTGAGACAGGGGCCACAGCATCTGACTGAGACAGGGGCCACAGCATCTTACTGAGACAGGGGCCACAGCATCTTACTGAAACAGGGGCCACAGCATCTCACTGAGACAGGGGCCGCAGCATCTCACTGAGACAGGGGCCACAGCATCTCACTGAGACAGGGGCCGCAGCATCTCACTGAGACAGGAGCCACAGCATCTCATCAGACAGGGGCCACAGCATCTCACTGAGACAGGGGCCACAGCATCTCACTGAGACAGGGGCCGCAGCATCTCATCAGACAGGGGCCACAGCATCTCACTGAGACAGGGGCCACAGCATCTCACTGAGACAGGGGCCACAGCATCTCACTGAGACAGGGGCCGCAGCATCTCACTGAGACAGGGGCCGCAGCATCTCATCAGACAGGGGCCGCAGCATCTTACTGAGACAGGGGCCACAGCATCTCACTGAGACAGGGGCCACAGCATCTCACTGAGACAGGGGCCGCAGCATCTCACTGAGACAGGGGCCGCAGCATCTCACTGAGACAGGGGCCACAGCATCTCACTGAGACAGGGGCCGCAGCATCTCACTGAGACAGGGGCCGCAGCATCTCACTGAGACAGGGGCCGCAGCATCTCACTGAGACAGGGGCCACAGCATCTCACTGAGACAGGGGCCGCAGCATCTCACTGAGACAGGGGCCGCAGCATCTCACTGAGACAGGGGCCACAGCATCTCACTGAGACAGGGGCCACAGCATCTCACTGAGACAGGGGCCACAGCATCTCACTGAGACAGGGGCCACAGCATCTCACTGAGACAGGGGCCGCAGCATCTTACTGAGACAGGGGCCGCAGCATCTCACTGAGACAGGGGCCGCAGCATCTCACTGAGACAGGGGCCGCAGCATCTCACTGAGACAGGGGCCACAGCATCTCACTGAGACAGGGGCCGCAGCATCTCACTGAGACAGGGGCCACAGCATCTTACTGAGACAGGGGCCGCAGCATCTCACTGAGACAGGGGCCGCAGCATCTCACTGAGACAGGGGCCGCAGCATCTCACTGAGACAGGGGCCACAGCATCTCACTGACACAGGGGCCACAGCATCTCACTGAGACAGGGGCCACAGCATCTCACTGAGACAGGGGCCGCAGCATCTCACTGAGACAGGGGCCACAGCATCTTACTGAGACAGGGGCCGCAGCATCTCACTGAGACAGGGGCCACAGCATCTCACTGAGACAGGGGCCACAGCATCTCACTGAGACAGGGGCCACAGCATCTCACTGAGACAGGGGCCGCAGCATCTCACTGAGACAGGGGCCACAGCATCTCACTGAGACAGGGGCCACAGCATCTCACTGAGACAGGGGCCGCAGCATCTCACTGAGACAGGGGCCGCAGCATCTCACTGAGACAGGGGCCACAGCATCTCACTGAGACAGGGGCCACCGCATCTCACTGAGACAGGGGCCGCAGCATCTCACTGAGACAGGGGCCGCAGCATCTCACTGAGACAGGGGCCGCAGCATCTCACTGAGACAGGGGCCACAGCATCTCACTGAGACAGGGGCCGCAGCATCTCACTGAGACAGGGGCCGCAGCATCTCACTGAGACAGGGGCCACAGCATCTCACTGAGACAGGGGCCACAGCATCTCACTGAGACAGGGGCCACAGCATCTCACTGAGACAGGGGCCGCAGCATCTCACTGAGACAGGGGCCACAGCATCTCACTGAGACAGGGGCCGCAGCATCTCACTGAGACAGGGGCCACAGCATCTCACTGAGACAGGGGCCGCAGCATCTCACTGAGACAGGGGCCACAGCATCTCACTGAGACAGGGGCCACAGCATCTCACTGAGACAGGGGCCGCAGCATCTCACTGAGACAGGGGCCACAGCATCTCACTGAGACAGGGGCCACAGCATCTCACTGAGACAGGGGCCGCAGCATCTCACTGAGACAGGGGCCGCAGCATCTCACTGAGACAGGGGCCACAGCATCTCACTGAGACAGGGGCCACAGCATCTCACTGAGACAGGGGCCACAGCATCTCACTGAGACAGGGGCCACAGCATCTCACTGAGACAGGGGCCACAGCATCTCACTGAGACAGGGGCCACAGCATCTTACTGAGACAGGGGCCACAGCATCTCACTGAGACAGGGGCCGAAGCATCTTACTGAGACAGGGGCCACAGCATCTCACTGAGACAGGGGCCGCAGCATCTCACTGACACAGGGGCCGCAGCATCTCACTGAGACAGGGGCCACAGCATCTCACTGAGACAGGGGCCGCAGCATCTCACTGAGACAGGGGCCACAGCATCTCACTGAGACAGGGGCCACAGCATCTTACTGAGACAGGGGCCACAGCATCTCATCAGACAGGGGCCACAGCATCTCACTGAGACAGGGGCCGCAGCATCTCACTGAGACAGGGGCCGCAGCATCTCACTGAGACAGGGGCCACAGCATCTCACTGAGACAGGGGCCGCAGCATCTCACTGAGACAGGGGCCGCAGCATCTCACTGAGACAGGGGCCACAGCATCTCACTGAGACAGGGGCCGCAGCATCTCACTGAGACAGGGGCCACAGCATCTCACTGAGACAGGGGCCACAGCATCTCACTGAGACAGGGGCCACAGCATCTCACTGAGACAGGGGCCGCAGCATCTCACTGAGACAGGGGCCACAGCATCTCACTGAGACAGGGGCCACAGCATCTCACTGAGACAGGGGCCGCAGCATCTCACTGAGACAGGGGCCACAGCATCTCACTGAGACAGGGGCCACAGCATCTCACTGAGACAGGGGCCGCAGCATCTCACTGAGACAGGGGCCGCAGCATCTCACTGAGACAGGGGCCACAGTATCTCACTGAGACAGGGGCCACAGCATCTTACTGAGACAGGAGCCGCAGCATCTCACTGAGACAGGGGCCACAGCATCACACTGAGACAGGGGCCGCAGCATCTCACTGAGACAGGGGCCACAGCATCTCACTGAGACAGGGGCCGCAGCATCTCACTGAGACAGGGGCCGCAGCATCTCACTGAGACAGGGGCCACAGCATCTCACTGAGACAGGGGCCACAGCATCTCACTGAGACAGGGGCCACAGCATGTTACTGAGACAGGGGCCACAGCATCTCACTGAGACAGGGGCCACAGCATCTCACTGAGACAGGGGCCACAGCATCTTACTGAGACAGGGGCCGCAGCATCTCACTGAGACAGGGGCCACAGCATCTCACTGAGACAGGGGCCACAACATCTCACTGAGACAGGGGCCGCAGCATCTCACTGAGACAGGGGCCACAGCATCTCACTGAGACAGGGGCCGCAGCATCTCACTGAGACAGGGGCCGCAGCATCTCACTGAGACAGGGGCCACAGCATCTCACTGAGACAGGGGCCACAGCATCTGACTGAGACAGGGGCCACAGCATCTTACTGAGACAGGGGCCACAGCATCTTACTGAGACAGGGGCCACAGCATCTCACTGAGACAGGGGCCGCAGCATCTCACTGAGACAGGGGCCACAGCATCTCACTGAGACAGGGGCCGCAGCATCTCACTGAGACAGGAGCCACAGCATCTCATCAGACAGGGGCCACAGCATCTCACTGAGACAGGGGCCGCAGCATCTCACTGAGACAGGAGCCACAGCATCTCATCAGACAGGGGCCACAGCATCTCACTGAGACAGGGGCCACAGCATCTCACTGAGACAGGGGCCGCAGCATCTCATCAGACAGGGGCCACAGCATCTCACTGAGACAGGGGCCACAGCATCTCACTGAGACAGGGGCCACAGCATCTCACTGAGACAGGGGCCGCAGCATCTCACTGAGACAGGGGCCGCAGCATCTCATCAGACAGGGGCCGCAGCATCTTACTGAGACAGGGGCCACAGCATCTCACTGAGACAGGGGCCACAGCATCTCACTGAGACAGGGGCCACAGCATCTTACTGAGACAGGGGCCGCAGCATCTTACTGAGACAGGGGCCACAGCATCTCACTGAGACAGGGGCCACAGCATCTTACTGAGACAGGGGCCACAGCATCTCACTGAGACAGGGGCCGCAGCATCTCACTGAGACAGGGGCCGCAGCATCTCACTGAGACAGGGGCCGCAGCATCTCACTGAGACAGGGGCCACAGCATCTCACTGAGACAGGGGCCACAGCATCTCACTGAGACAGGGGCCGCAGCATCTCACTGAGACAGGGGCCGCAGCATCTCACTGAGACAGGGGCCACAGCATCTCACTGAGACAGGGGCCACAGCATCTCACTGAGACAGGGGCCACAGCATCTCACTGAGACAGGGGCCACAGCATCTTACTGAGACAGGGGCCGCAGCATCTCACTGAGACAGGGGCCGCAGCATCTCACTGAGACAGGGGCCGCAGCATCTCACTGAGACAGGGGCCACAGCATCTCACTGAGACAGGGGCCGCAGCATCTCACTGAGACAGGGGCCACAGCATCTTACTGAGACAGGGGCCGCAGCATCTCACTGAGACAGGGGCCGCAGCATCTCACTGAGACAGGGGCCGCAGCATCTCACTGAGACAGGGGCCACAGCATCTCACTGACACAGGGGCCACAGCATCTCACTGAGACAGGGGCCACAGCATCTCACTGAGACAGGGGCCGCAGCATCTCACTGAGACAGGGGCCGCAGCATCTCACTGAGACAGGGGCCACAGCATCTCACTGAGACAGGGGCCACAGCATCTCACTGAGACAGGGGCCACAGCATCTCACTGAGACAGGGGCCGCAGCATCTCACTGAGACAGGGGCCGCAGCATCTCACTGAGACAGGGGCCGCAGCATCTCACTGACACAGGGGCCGCAGCATCTCACTGAGACAGGGGCCACAGCATCTCACTGAGACAGGGGCCGCAGCATCTCACTGAGACAGGGGCCACAGCATCTCACTGAGACAGGGGCCACAGCATCTCACTGAGACAGGGGCCGCAGCATCTCACTGAGACAGGGGCCACAGCATCTCACTGAGACAGGGGCCGCAGCATCTCACTGAGACAGGGGCCGCAGCATCTCACTGAGACAGGGGCCACAGCATCTCACTGAGACAGGGGCCGCAGCATCTCACTGAGACAGGGGCCACAGCATCTCACTGAGACAGGGGCCACAGCATCTCACTGAGACAGGGGCCACAGCATCTCACTGAGACAGGGGCCGCAGCATCTCACTGAGACAGGGGCCACAGCATCTCACTGAGACAGGGGCCACAGCATCTCACTGAGACAGGGGCCGCAGCATCTCACTGAGACAGGGGCCACAGCATCTCACTGAGACAGGGGCCACAGCATCTCACTGAGACAGGGGCCGCAGCATCTCACTGAGACAGGGGCCACAGCATCTCACTGAGACAGGGGCCACAGCATCTCACTGAGACAGGGGCCGCAGCATCTCACTGAGACAGGGGCCGCAGCATCTCACTGAGACAGGGGCCACAGTATCTCACTGAGACAGGGGCCACAGCATCTTACTGAGACAGGAGCCGCAGCATCTCACTGAGACAGGGGCCACAGCATCACACTGAGACAGGGGCCACAGCATCTGACTGAGACAGGGGCCACAGCATCTTACTGAGACAGGGGCCACAGCATCTTACTGAGACAGGGGCCACAGCATCTTACTGAGACAGGGGCCGCAGCATCTTACTGAGACAGGGGCCGCAGCATCTCACTGAGACAGGGGCCACAGCATCTCACTGAGACAGGGGCCGCAGCATCTCACTGAGACAGGGGCCACAGCATCTCACTGAGACAGGGGCCACAGCATCTCACTGAGACAGGGGCCACAGCATCTCACTGAGACAGGGGCCACAGCATCTCACTGAGACAGGGGCCCAGCATGTCACTGAGACAGGGGCCCAGCATGTCACTGAGACAGGGGCCGCAGCATCTCACTGAGACAGGGGCCACAGCATCTCACTGAGACAGGGGCCCAGCATGTCACTGAGACAGGGGCCGCAGCATCTCACTGAGACAGGGGCCACAGCATCTCACTGATACAGGGGCCGCAGCATCTCACTGAGACAGGGGCCACAGCATCTCACTGACACAGGGGCCACAGCATCTCACTGAGACAGGGGCCGCAGCATCTCACTGAGACAGGGGCCACAGCATCTCACTGAGACAGGGGCCACAGCATCTTACTGAGACAGGGGCCGCAGTATCTCACTGAGACAGGGGCCACAGCATCTCACTGAGACAGGGGCCGCAGCATCTCACTGAGACAGGGGCCACAGCATCTCACTGAGACAGGGGCCACAGCATCTCACTGAGACAGGGGCCGCAGCATCTCACTGAGACAGGGGCCACAGCATCTCACTGAGACAGGGGCCACAGCATCTCACTGATACAGGGGCCGCAGCATCTCACTGAGACAGGGGCCGCAGCATCTCACTGAGACAGGGGCCACAGCATCTCACTGAGACAGGGGCCACAGCATCTCACTGAGACAGGGGCCACAGCATCTCACTGAGACAGGGGCCACAGCATCTTACTGAGACAGGGGCCGCAGTATCTCACTGAGACAGGGGCCACAGCATCTTACTGAGACAGGGGCCACAGCATCTCACTGAGACAGGGGCCACAGCATCACACTGAGACAGGGGCCACAGCATCTCACTGAGACAGGGGCCACAGCATCTTACTGAGACAGGGGCCGCAGTATCTCACTGAGACAGGGGCCACAGCATCTTACTGAGACAGGGGCCGCAGTATCTCACTGAGACAGGGGCCACAGCATCTCACTGAGACAGGGGCCGCAGCATCTCACTGAGACAGGGGCCACAGCATCTCACTGAGACAGGGGCCACAGCATCTCACTGAGACAGGGGCCGCAGCATCTCACTGAGACAGGGGCCGCAGCATCTCACTGAGACAGGGGCCACAGCATCTCACTGAGACAGGGGCCACAGCATCTCACTGAGACAGGGGCGACAGCATCTCACTGAGACAGGGGCCGCAGCATCTCACTGAGACAGGGGCCACAGCATCTTACTGAGACAGGGGCCGCAGTATCTCACTGAGACAGGGGCCACAGCATCTCACTGAGACAGGGGCCGCAGCATCTCACTGAGACAGGGGCCACAGCATCTCACTGAGACAGGGGCCACAGCATCTCACTGAGACAGGGGCCGCAGCATCTCACTGAGACAGGGGCCACAGCATCTCACTGAGACAGGGGCCACAGCATCTCACTGATACAGGGGCCGCAGCATCTCACTGAGACAGGGGCCGCAGCATCTCACTGAGACAGGGGCCACAGCATCTCACTGAGACAGGGGCCACAGCATCTCACTGAGACAGGGGCCACAGCATCTCACTGAGACAGGGGCCACAGCATCTTACTGAGACAGGGGCCGCAGCATCTCACTGAGACAGGGGCCACAGCATCTCACTGAGACAGGGGCCGCAGCATCTCACTGAGACAGGGGCCACAGCATCTCACTGACACAGGGGCCACAGCATCTCACTGAGACAGGGGCCGCAGTATCTCACTGAGACAGGGGCCACAGCATCTTACTGAGACAGGGGCCACAGCATCTCACTGAGACAGGGGCCACAGCATCACACTGAGACAGGGGCCACAGCATCTCACTGAGACAGGGGCCACAGCATCTTACTGAGACAGGGGCCACAACATCTCACTGAGACAGGGGCCGCAGCATCTCACTGAGACAGGGGCCACAGCATCTCACTGAGACAGGGGCCACAACATCTCACTGAGACAGGGGCCACAGCATCTCACTGAGACAGGGGCCCAGCATGTCACTGAGACAGGGGCCGCAGCATCTCACTGAGACAGGGGCCACAGCATCTCACTGATACAGGGGCCGCAGCATCTCACTGAGACAGGGGCCACAGCATCTCACTGACACAGGGGCCACAGCATCTCACTGAGACAGGGGCCGCAGCATCTCACTGAGACAGGGGCGACAGCATCTCACTGAGACAGGGGCCGCAGCATCTCACTGAGACAGGGGCGACAGCATCTCACTGAGACAGGGGCCGCAGCATCTCACTGAGACAGGGGCCGCAGCATCTCACTGAGACAGGGGCCACAGCATCTTACTGAGACAGGGGCCGCAGTATCTCACTGAGACAGGGGCCACAGCATCTCACTGAGACAGGGGCCGCAGCATCTCACTGAGACAGGGGCCACAGCATCTCACTGAGACAGGGGCCACAGCATCTCACTGAGACAGGGGCCGCAGCATCTCACTGAGACAGGGGCCACAGCATCTCACTGAGACAGGGGCCGCAGCATCTCACTGAGACAGGGGCCACAGCATCTTACTGAGACAGGGGCCGCAGTATCTCACTGAGACAGGGGCCACAGCATCTTACTGAGACAGGGGCCACAGCATCTCACTGAGACAGGGGCCACAGCATCACACTGAGACAGGGGCCACAGCATCTCACTGAGACAGGGGCCACAGCATCTTACTGAGACAGGGGCCGCAGTATCTCACTGAGACAGGGGCCGCAGCATCTCACTGATACAGGGGCCACAGCATCTTACTGAGACAGGGGCCGCAGCATCTCACTGAGACAGGGGCCGCAGCATCTCACTGAGACAGGGGCCGCAGCATCTTACTGAGACAGGGGCCGCAGCATCTCACTGAGACAGGGGCCACAGCATCTTACTGAGACAGGGGCCACAGCATCTCACTGAGACAGGGGCCACAGCATCTCACTGAGACAGGGGCCACAGCATCTCACTGAGACAGGGGCCGCAGCATCTCACTGAGACAGGGGCCACAGCATCTCACTGAGACAGGGGCCGCAGTATCTCACTGAGACAGGGGCCACAGCATCTTACTGAGACAGGGGCCACAGCATCTCACTGAGACAGGGGCCACAGCATCACACTGAGACAGGGGCCACAGCATCTCACTGAGACAGGGGCCACAGCATCTCACTGAGACAGGGGCCACAGCATCTTACTGAGACAGGGGCCGCAGCATCTCACTGAGACAGGGGCCGCAGCATCTCACTGAGACAGGGGCCACAGCATCTTACTGAGACAGGGGCCGCAGCATCTCACTGAGACAGGGGCCACAGCATCTCACTGAGACAGGGGCCGCAGCATCTCACTGATACAGGGGCCACAGCATCTCACTGAGACAGGGGCCACAGCATCTCACTGAGACAGGGGCCACAGCATCTCACTGAGACAGGGGCCACAGCATCTCACTGAGACAGGGGCCACAGCATCTCACTGAGACAGGGGCCGCAGCATCTCACTGAGACAGGGGCCGCAGCATCTCACTGAGACAGGGGCCACAGCATCTCACTGAGACAGGGGCCACAGCATCTCACTGAGACAGGGGCCGCAGCATCTCACTGAGACAGGGGCCACAGCATCTCACTGAGACAGGGGCCACAGCATCTCACTGAGACAGGGGCCGCAGCATCTCACTGAGACAGGGGCCGCAGCATCTCACTGAGACAGGGGCCACAGTATCTCACTGAGACAGGGGCCACAGCATCTTACTGAGACAGGAGCCGCAGCATCTCACTGAGACAGGGGCCACAGCATCACACTGAGACAGGGGCGAGAGCATCTCACTGAGACAGGGGCCACAGCATCTTACTGAGACAGGGGCCGCAGCATCTCACTGAGACAGGGGCCGCAGCATCTCACTGAGACAGGGGCCACAGCATCTCACTGAGACAGGGGCCACAGCATCTCACTGAGACAGGGGCCACAGCATCTCACTGAGACAGGGGCCACAGCATCTCACTGAGACAGGGGCCACAGCATCTCACTGAGACAGGGGCCACAGCACCTCACTGAGACAGGGGCCACAGCATCTCACTGAGACAGGGGCCGAAGCATCTTACTGAGACAGGGGCCAGAGCATCTCACTGAGACAGGGGCCACAGCATCTCACTGAGACAGGGGCCGCAGCATCTCACTGAGACAGGGGCCACAGCATCTTACTGAGACAGGGGCCACAGCATCTCACTGAGACAAGGGCCCAGCATGTCACTGAGACAGGGGCCACAGCATCTTACTGAGACAGGGGCCACAGCATCTCACTGAGACAGGGGCCACAGCATCTCACTGAGACAGGGGCCACAGCATCTCACTGAGACAGGGGCCACAGCATCTCACTGAGACAGGGGCCGCAGCACCTCACTGAGACAGGGGCCACAGCATCTCACTGAGACAGGGGCCACAGCATCTCACTGAGACAGGGGCCGCAGCATCTCACTGAGACAGGGGCCGCAGCATCTCACTGAGACAGGGGCCGCAGCATCTCACTGAGACAGGGGCCACAGCATCTCACTGAGACAGGGGCCGCAGTATCTCACTGAGACAGGGGCCGCAGCATCTCACTGAGACAGGGGCCACAGCATGTCACTGAGACAGGGGCCAGAGCATCCCACTGAGACAGGGGCCACAGCATCTCACTGAGACAGGGGCCACAGCATCTCACTGATACAGGGGCCACAGCATCACACTGAGACAGGGGCCACAGCATCTCACTGAGACAGGGGCCGCAGCATCTCACTGAGACAGGGGCCGCAGCATCTCACTGAGACAGGGGCCGCAGCATCTCACTGAGACAGGGGCCACAGCATCTCACTGAGACAGGGGCCACAGCATCTCACTGAGACAGGGGCCGCAGCATCTCACTGAGACAGGGGCCGCAGCATCTCACTGAGACAGGGGCCACAGCATGTCACTGAGACAGGGGCCAGAGCATCTCACTGAGACAGGGGCCACAGCATCTCACTGAGACAGGGGCCACAGCATCTCACTGAGACAGGGGCCGCAGCACCTCACTGAGACAGGGGCCACAGCATCTCACTGAGACAGGGGCCACAGCACCTCACTGAGACAGGGGCCACAGCATCTCACTGAGACAGGGGCCGCAGCATCTCACTGAGACAGGGGCCACAGCATCTCACTGAGACAGGGGCCGCAGCATCTCACTGAGACAGGGGCCACAGCATCTTACTGAGACAGGGGCCAGAGCATCTCACTGAGACAGGGGCCACAGCATGTCACTGAGACAGGGGCCAGAGCATCCCACTGAGACAGGGGCCACAGCATCTCACTGAGACAGGGGCCGCAGCATCTCACTGAGACAGGGGCCGCAGCATCTCACTGAGACAGGGGCCGCAGCATCTCACTGAGACAGGGGCCGCAGCATCTCACTGAGACAGGGGCCACAGCATCTCACTGAGACAGGGGCCGCAGCATCTCACTGAGACAGGGGCCACAGCATCTCACTGAGACAGGGGCCACAGCATCTCACTGAGACAGGGGCCACAGCATCTCACTGAGACAGGGGCCACAGCATCTCACTGAGACAGGGGCCGCAGCATCTCACTGAGACAGGGGCCACAGCATGTCACTGAGACAGGGGCCAGAGCATCCCACTGAGACAGGGGCCACAGCATCTCACTGAGACAGGGGCCGCAGCATCTCACTGAGACAGGGGCCACAGCATCTCACTGAGACAGGGGCCACAGCATCTCACTGAGACAGGGGCCACAGCATCTCACAGAGACAGGGGCCACAGCATCTTACTGACACAGGGGCCGCAGCATCTTACTGAGACAGGGGCCACAGCACCTCACTGAGACAGGGGCCACAGCATCTTACTGACACAGGGGCCGCAGCATCTTACTGAGACAGGGGCCAGAGCATCCCACTGAGACAGGGGCCACAGCATCTCACTGAGACAGGGGCCGCAGCATCTCACTGAGACAGGGGCCACAGCATGTCACTGAGACAGGGGCCAGAGCATCCCACTGAGACAGGGGCCACAGCATCTCACTGAGACAGGGGCCACAGCATCTCACTGAGACAGGGGCCGCAGCATCTCACTGAGACAGGGGCCGCAGCATCTCACTGAGACAGGGGCCGCAGCATCTCACTGAGACAGGGGCCACAGCATCTCACTGAGACAGGGGCCGCAGCATCTCACTGAGACAGGGGCCACAGCATCTCACTGAGACAGGGGCCACAGCATCTCACTGAGACAGGGGCCACAGCATCTCACTGAGACAGGGGCCACAGCATCTCACTGAGACAGGGGCCGCAGCATCTCACTGAGACAGGGGCCGCAGCATCTCACTGAGACAGGGGCCACAGCATCTCACTGAGACAGGGGCCACAGCATCTCACTGAGACAGGGGCCGCAGCATCTCACTGAGACAGGGGCCACAGCATGTCACTGAGACAGGGGCCAGAGCATCTCACTGAGACAGGGGCCACAGCATCTCACTGAGACAGGGGCCACAGCATCTCACTGAGACAGGGGCCGCAGCACCTCACTGAGACAGGGGCCACAGCATCTCACTGAGACAGGGGCCACAGCACCTCACTGAGACAGGGGCCACAGCATCTCACTGAGACAGGGGCCGCAGCATCTCACTGAGACAGGGGCCGCAGCATCTTACTGAGACAGGTGCCACAGCATCTCACTGAGACAGGGGCCACAGCATCTCACTGAGACAGGGGCCAGAGCATCTCACTGAGACAGGGGCCGCAGCATCTTACTGAGACAGGGGCCAGAGCATCTCACTGAGACAGGGGCCACAGCATCTCACTGAGACAGGGGCCACAGCATCTCACTGAGACAGGGGCCACAGCATCTCACAGAGACAGGGGCCACAGCATCTTACTGACACAGGGGCCGCAGCATCTTACTGAGACAGGGGCCACAGCACCTCACTGAGACAGGGGCCACAGCATCTTACTGACACAGGGGCCGCAGCATCTTACTGAGACAGGGGCCACAGCACCTCACTGAGACAGGGGCCACAGCATCTTACTGAGACAGGGGCCGCAGCATCTCACTGAGACAGGGGCCCAGCATCTCACTGAGACAGGGGCCGCAGCATCTCACTGAGACAGGGGCCACAGCATCTCACTGAGACAGGGGCCGCAGCATCTCACTGAGACAGGGGCCACAGCATCTCACTGACACAGGGGCCACAGCATCTCACTGAGACAGGGGCCGCAGCATCTTAATGAGACAGGGGCCACAGCATCTCACTGAGACAGGGGCCACAGCATCTCACTGAGACAGGGGCCGCAGCATCTCACTGAGACAGGGGCCACAGCATCTCACAGAGACAGGGGCCACAGCATCTCACTGAGACAGGGGCCGCAGCATCTCACTGAGACAGGGGCCGCAGCATCTCACTGAGACAGGGGCCGCAGCACCTCACTGAGACAGGGGCCAGAGCATCTCACTGAGACAGGGGCCACAGCATCTCACTGAGACAGGGGCCACAGCATCTCACTGAGACAGGGGCCGCAGCATCTCACTGAGACAGGGGCCACAGCATCACACTGAGACAGGGGCCGCAGCATCTCACTGAGACAGGGGCCACAGCATGTCACTGAGACAGGGGCCAGAGCATCTCACTGAGACAGGGGCCGCAGCATCTCACTGAGACAGGGGCCACAGCATCTCACTGAGACAGGGGCCGCATCTTACTGAGACAGGGGCCGCAGCATCTCACTGATACAGGGGCCAGAGCATCTCACTGAGACAGGGGCCGCAGCATCTCACTGAGACAGGGGCCACAGCATCTCACTGAGACAGGGGCCACAGGATCTTACTGAGACAGGGGCCGCAGCATCTCACTGATACAGGGGCCAGAGCATCTCACTGAGACAGGGGCCGCAGCATCTCACTGAGACAGGGGCCGCAGCATCTCACTGAGACAGGGGCCACAGCATCTCACTGAGACAGGGGCCGCAGCATCTCACTGAGACAGGGGCCGCAGCATCTCACTGAGACAGGGGCCACAGCATCTCACTGAGACAGGGGCCACAGCATCTCACTGAGACAGGGGCCAGAGCATCTCACTGAGACAGGGGCCGCAGCATCTCACTGAGACAGGGGCCACAGCATCACACTGAGACAGGGGCCGCAGCATCTCACTGAGACAGGGGCCGCAGCATCTCACTGAGACAGGGGCCACAGCATCTCACTGATACAGGGGCCGCAGCATCTCACTGATACAGGGGCCGCAGCATCTCACTGAGACAGGGGCCGCAGTATCTCACTGAGACAGGGGCCACAGCATCTCACTGAGACAGGGGCCGCAGCATCTTACTGAGACAGGGGCCACAGCATCTCACTGAGACAGGGGCCGCAGCATCTCACTGAGACAGGGGCCACAGCATCTCACTGAGACAGGGGCCACAGCATCTCACTGAGACAGGGGCCGCAGCATCTCACTGAGACAGGGGCCGCAGCATCTCACTGAGACAGGGGCCACAGCATCTCACTGAGACAGGGGCCACAGCATCTCACTGAGACAGGGGCCACAGCATGTCACTGAGACAGGGGCCACAGCATCTCACTGAGACAGGGGCCACAGCATCTCACTGAGAGAGGGGCCGCAGCATCTCACTGAGACAGGGGCCACAGCATGTCACTGAGACAGGGGCCACAGCATCTCACTGAGACAGGGGCCACAGCATCTCACTGAGACAGGGGCCGCAGCATCTCACTGAGACAGGGGCCACAGCATCTTACTGAGACAGGGGCCGCAGCATCTCACTGAGACAGGGGCCGCAGCATCTCACTGAGACAGGGGCCACAGCATCTCACTGAGACGGGCCACAGCATCTCACTGAGACAGGGGCCACAGCATCTCACTGAGACAGGGGCCACAGCATCTCACTGAGACAGGGGCCACAGCATCTCACTGAGACAGGGGCCACCGCATCTCACTGAGACAGGGGCCGCAGCATCTCACTGAGACAGGGGCCACAGCATCTCACTGAGACAGGGGCCACAGCATCTCACTGAGACAGGGGCCACAGCATCTCACTGAGACAGGGGCCACAGCATCTCACTGAGACAGGGGCCGCAGCATCTCACTGAGACAGGGGCCACAGCATCTCACTGAGACAGGGGCCACAGCATCTTACTGAGACAGGGGCCACAGCATCTCACTGAGACAGGGGCCACAGCATCTCACTGAGACAGGGGCCACAGCATCTCACTGAGACAGGGGCCGCAGCATCTCACTGAGACAGGGGCCACAGCATCTCACTGAGACAGGGGCCACAGCATCTCACTGAGACAGGGGCCACAGCATGTCACTGAGACAGGGGCCACAGCATCTCACTGAGACAGGGGCCACAGCATCTCACTGAGAGAGGGGCCGCAGCATCTCACTGAGACAGGGGCCACAGCATGTCACTGAGACAGGGGCCACAGCATCTCACTGAGACAGGGGCCACAGCATCTCACTGAGACAGGGGCCGCAGCATCTCACTGAGACAGGGGCCGCAGCATCTTACTGAGACAGGGGCCACAGCATCTCACTGAGACAGGGGCCACAGCATCTTACTGAGACAGGGGCCACAGCATCTTACTGAGAAAGGGGCGACAGCATCTCACTGAGACAGGGGCCCAGCATCTCACTGAGACAGGGGCCACAGCATCTCACTGAGACAGGGGCCACAGCATCTCACTGAGACAGGGGCCACAGCATCTCACTGAGACAGGGGCCACAGCATCTCACTTACACATTGGCCACAGCATCTCACTGAGACAGGGGCCACAGCATCTCACTGAGACAGGGGCCACAGCATCTCACTGAGACAGGGGCCACAGCATCTCACTGAGACAGGGGCCACAGCATCTCACTGAGACAGGGGCCAAAGCATCTTACTGAGACAGGGGCCACAGCATCTCACTGAGACAGGGGCCGCAGCATCTTACTGAGACAGGGGCCACAGCATCTCACTGAGACAGGGGCCGCAGCATCTTAATGAGACAAGGGCCGCAGCATCTCACTAAGACAGGGGCCACAGCATCTCACTGAGAGAGGTGCCACAGCATCTCACTGAGACAGGGGCCACAGCATCTTACTGAGACAGGGGCCACAGCATCTCACTGAGACAGGGGCCGCAGCATCTCACTGAGACAGGGGCCACAGCATCTCACTGAGACAGGGGCCACAGCATCTCACTGAGACAGGGTCCACAGCATCTCACTGAGACAGGGGCCACAGCATCTCACTGAGACAGGGGCCACAGCATCTCACTGAGACAGGGGCCCAGCATCTTTCTGAGACAGGGGCCGCATCTTACTGAGACAGGGGTCACAGCATCTCACTGAGACAGGGGCCGCAGCATCTCACTGAGACAGGGGCCACAGCATCACACTGAGACAGGGGCCACAGCATCTCACTGAGACAGGGGCCACAGCATCTCACTGAGACAGGGGCCACAGCATCTCACTGAGACAGGGGCCGCAGCATCTTACTGAGACAGGGGCCACAGCATCTCACTGAGACAGGAGCCACAGCATCTCACTGAGACGGGAGACCAGGTATTTTCACATTTATTCCGGGATCATATCCCTGAGCAAAGCCAATAAGTAAAATACATTGTGATTTATTCCGTAGAAACAGCAAACACACATTGGATTACAATAGGCAGAAGAAAATTCTCTTAGGGACTCCTGCAGTAAGCGCCAAAAAGCTGTTTTCCCCATTTTTTTCGCCAAAAATGCCTCTCTGATTCAATAAGCGCCGATAAGCTGCCGAATACACACACCAAAAAAATATCGGCTTTTTTTTTGCCAAAATAAGTTATCGGCCGCCGCATGGCGATAAGCCCCATAAGCCACTTTTCGGCACTCATCGCCACTTTTTGAAAACGGCTCAATTCTAGTAGCCCCGATCAGCTTTTCGCTGCTGATCGCCGCTCTAGAGATGTTCCCGCCTATCCGTCCCACCAACTAACGTTGGCAAGTTGCTGGGGAGAAGCATCACACGGGCGGCGGGCGGCACTTAGAAAATATTTTGGCCTTTTTCCTGCCTTGGACTGATGCCGGGGGTCTGCGGAGCTGATACCCGCACCGGAGCCCCCCGGCATGCACCCGAGGCAGGAAACATGCATTTACAGCCCACTTCATTACTTTAGCGGCTAACCGCTAAGGCAATGAAGGGGTTAACCGCCTGTGCCAGGCTTATTGTGACTAACGGGGGTGGGTGAAGGGGGTAATTGGCCCTTGGTGGGTGTTTAGGCCTTGCTGGGGGTTGCGGGGGGGTTGCTGATGGACTTAACCCTTTCTTTACCTTAGCGGTTAATACCGCTACAGTAATGAAGGGGTTAACCCCTCCCGCTACCCACCCGCAAGGTCTAAAAACCCACCGTTGGGGTTAATACCCCCTTCAGCCACCCCCGCTACCCACAATAAAAAAACTACACACTACAGCCCCACAATAAATAATTAAATAAATATATATGTAACGGGTATTCCTGGTGAATACTAGCGCTACTGCCGTGCTGTGTAACCTGTGTGGCGCTCAGGAACCTAAGTCTCCACTGTGGAGCCTGGGGGCCCAGACATATATCACTATCCCGTGGTGCAGCGCCTCCACCTGGGAGGGCTCCCAACGGAGTGGGAGAAGGCCCTCACAGGAAATAATCACATTAACCGAACAGTGGCAAAACAGAACTGGCTTTACTGCATGTAATTGGTTATCAACAAAAACAGGTGTCCCTCCCAGGAGGGGGACACTACACATGGTGGTTAGCAATTCGACTTCCCCTTACACCGGGTGATTCCACCCCGTGTCCATAACCCCTACACCTTCGGTCCACACCCTTTGAGGGAGAAAACATATATGACTGCGCAGTCACTAGTCCTGTAACATTATCAAACAGTAAAGTTGGTGCACTTGTTGAACAGAGTTACCTGCCGAGCACTCCAGTGCTCGGGCCTGCAATCGAACTTCACAAAGGATCGGCGGACGGACGAAAGGCCTTGGCCACGATAGCGACAGTCTAGGCCCAACTCGCTGGCAGCACGCGCAACGTTGGCTGGGTCTATTAAGAACTTGCTATAAAGTAAGGGTAATGTCCCTAACTGGGGCCGGTCCCTACAATACTCCGCTGTAGTGACTTAGGGCTATGTGGGGCCTAAGGGGCTGCAAGCCTAGTGCAGAGAGTCAGTGACTCCTGCACGCTACCTCCTTCGCTTGCAACTCCCGACACCAACTGAACTGCGTATGCAATCACACGCATACGTCTATCCCTTGCGGGGAGATGCTCCAACCCCATTGGTCCACATGGCGTCACATGAGGCGCCCCGGCTACTCATGGGAAATATGTCCCTCCCAGTGAGGTCAGCTCCTTGCGCGCGTCTCCTGCGCATGCGCAACTCTGCCGAGCAATATTCACTGTGCCCGGCCCTCTGAGCCATCCCGACCTTAACAACCCCATTGCGGCCCTAGCAACGGCCTGCCTGCGTTCCCGGCAACAGCTGTAATGCGAGAAGGGGGGGAACCTGGCTACATCCTCCCCCTGGCGAAAACTCCAAAGTCCTCGCTTGGGACACAACTTCAGATAACCATGTACAAGAGTTATATAATGAAAATAGCACAACATAGTTATATAATAAAAATTCAATAACCAAGGATGATATTGCTTATTCTCTTAGATCAAATTGCTCAACTAGGTGAACATATTTATAACGGAGGTTAGCTTGGCTTTAGCTTGCTGCTGAGATTCATAATGAGGTGCCCCTAATGAATCATACGCTACTCGAATGGGAGGACGTCTCACCCGCTGGCTTTTGCGAGTCTCTACCTCCATATCATCATCTTGAGAGATATCATTGGAGGCTTGAGGCCTAAACTCTTTGGTAGCAGGTGGATCAACTTGAGAAAAGTCTCTTTGAACTTGAACACTGTCTTGCTGTACTTGATCATTGTCTTTTTGTGACACAAAACTCGGGGAGCTAGGATTTGACGAGTTATTAGGTGATAATGTCTCCGCAGATGGCGGTTGAACCGTAGGCCCATTACTCGTGCTTTCTTCAGGAGGTGCCCACCAATTTTGGTTGGAGGTTCCCTCCAAAGGGTCTTGAATTAATTCCTCTATGATCTCTGAATCTTCATTAGATTCTTTCCTGTCGTTATTATCCTCTATTGTTTCTGGCTCCACTTCTTCTAGTTGCGGTATAGGTAACAGATGATTTCGGTGCCAGACTTTAGTTCTGCCATTCGCATCTCGTATGCGATATACAGGGAGACCCGGCATTTGAGATTCCACATGGAAGGGTCCCTCTCTCCAGCGATCGGCTAATTTGTGCTTGCCAGGAATCCCTAAATTTCGCAACAGAACGGCATCTCCCGTTTGAAGTTCTTGGTAACGTACTTTATGATCATATCTTCTTTTGTTATTTGCGTTCAATCGGGCCGTAGCTTTTTCTGCTAACTGATAAGCTTGATGTAGACTGTCCTGCAGTCTTTGTACGTACTTATAATGCGCCATATTGGGTACCCCATCGGTAGATACCCGCATACGAATATCAATTGGCAATCTGGCCTCTCTCCCAAACATCATAAAGTATGGTGTATAACCTGTGGATTCATGCCGAGTGCAATTGTAGGCATGGGCCAAAGCTTCCACATGTTTGCTCCACTCTCCCTTTTGAGAATCATTCAGTGTGCCAAGCATATCTAGCAGTATCCGATTGAACCGTTCCGGGAGAGCATCTCCCTCAGGATTATAAGGGGTAGTCCTTGATTTCTGAATATTCAACAGAGCCAATAACTCTTTGATCAATTTGCTCTCAAAGTCTCGTCCTTGATCCGAATGCATTCGGTTGGGCATGCCATAATGCACGAAATACTTCTCCCACAGCACTTTAGCCACTGTGGTAGCTTTCTGATCTTTGGTGGGAAAAGCTTGCGCGTACCGCGTGTAATGATCGGTTACTACTAGTACATTCCCTATACCCTTTGAATCTGGCTCGATACACAGAAAGTCCATACAGACCACATCCATAGGGCCAGAGCTTTGGAGATGCCCCATTGGGGCAGCACGAGTGGGCAAAGTCTTTCGGTGAATGCATCTTAAACAATTTCGGCAATGCTGTTCAATGGACTCCCTCATTCTGGGCCAGAAGAACCTGTCTCGTACTAAACCCAGAGTCTTATCCACCCCCAAATGTCCATGATCGTCATGTAATGATCGTAGAACTAAACCTCACAGTCGCCGGGGTAGGAAGAGTTGCCGACGATCCGGATGATTATGAAACGGCACAACTCGATAAAGGAGCCCGTCATTAATTTCAAATTTGTCCCATTCTCGCATAAGCAGGCCTACATCAGGGGAAGGAGTTCGTTTTATTAAGGATGAATTATTGTACCGTAGTGCTTGTCGAACAGCCGCAATCGTTGGATCACGTGTCTGTGCTTGTACCAACTCCTGCCAAGTGAGGATACTGTTTTGAGTTATGCCCATGCCATCAGGGTGACAGTAAGCTTTTGGAAGGCCTTGTGGTTGACACCCTAATGAATCTACGACCCTTAACTCAGGGAAGGCTACTCTATTATTTACGATAGCTGCCGTAGAGCACATGGCTCGCATACCTGGTCGTGGGATTTCTTCCCAAGGCCCATCCTCTGAAATCTCATCTAACCCCGGTCTTCTAGAGTGCATAGGCCCCTATATTGAGGGGTCCTGGTTTATATCGTAGAGAAAACTGGTACGTAGCTAGGGTGGCCAGCCATCTATGACCGGCCGCATCTAATTTAGCGGTTGTCTGTACATAGGTCATTGAGTTGTTATCTGTTCGGACCTCGAAGGTAACTCCGTAGAGATAGTCATGTAACTTTTCAGATATAGCCCATTTAAGAGCCAGAAACTCCAATTTATGAACAGGATAATTCTTTTCACTGGGGGTCAAACTTCTACTGGCATAGGCCACAGGTCGCAATCCATTGGGATACTTCTGATGTAGTACCGCTCCCAGTCCATTAAAACTGGCATCTACATGTAGGATGTAAGGCTTCTCAGGATCAGCATAAGCCAGTACTGGAGCTTCCGTCAAGCTCTTTTTAAGTCCGGTAAATGCTTCTTCACAGGCTATTGTCCACCTGTCCCCAAAAGGTGTTCTCGGAGTATTTCTCTTCTGGCTGGGTTTTTCTAGATATACTTTCAGCAAGTAGTTTAACATGACCGCTTGCTTTGAATATCCCTCTACAAATCGCCGATAGTATCCACAAAACCCTAGAAAGGACCTTAGTTCCATTACATTTTCGGGTCTTGGCCAATTCACCACTGCTTCTACTTTGGCTGGGTCAGTGGCCACTCCATCTGCCGATACAATATGGCCCACATACATGACCAAAGTTCGACAGAACCGACACTTGTCTAGAGAGAGTTTCAATCCTTCTTGACTCAATCGATCCAATACCTTCATCAACCCTGTCTCGTGTTCTTCAAGGGTGGCCCCAAACACAATTATGTCGTCCAAGTATACCAGACATTCTTCAGGACACATATCACCAATCGTCTTTTCCATAAGTCGTTGAAAAGTAGCGGGGGCACCACAGATACCTTGGGGCATTCGGGTAAACTGATAGAACCCCAACGGGCAAACAAACGCCGTCTTCTCCTGATCAGCTGGGCTCATAGGTACTTGGTAATACCCATACCGAAGATCCAGCACGCTAAACCATTGACTCCCGGACAAGGCACTGAGGATCTCTTCTATGCGGGGTAAAGTGTATTGGTCCGGCACGGTACGTTTATTCAGAGTTCTATAGTCCACACACAACCGTACAGACCCATTCTTCTTTCGGACTACCACAATTGGCGAGGCATAAGGGCTTCGAGAGTCGATCACTATACCGAAGGCTTCCATTTCGTGCAGGACACCTCGCACATCGTCTACATCCCGAGGTGCTATACGGCGAGACCTTTCTCGGAACGGAGTCTCATCATTTAGGCGGATGGTGTGCTGAGCACTTCTGCTACATCCCACATCCATATCGTTTGTAGAAAACACTCCTCGTCTCTCTCTTAATTGATCACACAGCCTTTTTTTCCATTTCTCGTCCAGGGGAGACTCTCCAAAATCAAAAGGTAAATCTTCAGTCTCCTCCTTTATTCCATTGGTATAGACAGTTGCGGTAGCGACTACAGGATCCACTGGGTACACTCTACCCAATTGTTGCCCTCGTTCTAAGGACACCGTATGAAGTGACATGTTCTGTATGGTCACTTCAATCTTCCTAGGAATTCTAGATGACCACTCCCGTACTTCTGGTACCATACGCTATCTCCAATGAAGTTCCGCTTCCGGAAGGGACTTTAGCGAGAAATATCGATCCTGCTTATACCGTTGGGGGTACGCAATCAGAGCCCACACACACTGTACTCCTCCTGGCGGAATCTTCAGTATCCCTGGTTCTAAATTAGAAATATCGCCGTACTCTTCCTCATATGCCACACGATAACATTCTTCCCGTAAACCAGGAGCTATGTTCAAGGAGTCCAACGGTAGTTCTCCGGCTTCTTTTAGGAAGGAGTGAATTACTGACCGTACTATGTCTGCATTGGTGCCCAGTATGATGGGTGCTCTGGGGTGTTCTCGTGCTTCAGGGCAAACCAGAGCTTCCACCAACATAGGATGCGACTTGTTCAACTGAAGGATGTCTAACTTGACCGCCACTATTCCATCAATAGGGTAATCGTCTTTGCTTAGTCCCCACAAAGTCATCTTTTCGGCGGACTGCAGGGGCAGGTGGCTAAGATGTTGATCATAAAATGGCCGATATATTATGGTCACTTGAGATCCTGTGTCCATCAAGGCTGAGGAATAGATCCCTTCCACAATAATCCTGATTAGGGCAGTGGGTCCTACTCGGCAATAACCGCCTGATGGCAATTTGTTAGTTACAACAGTCTCTTTGGAGTCTTCTGCGGCCCACTTGGGTAAGGCCGAGGAAGAAGAGAGAGCTTGCTTCGCCCGTACCATGTAGGTTTGACCAACGGTATAGGGTTTCTGAGGATTAGGGCAAAATCTGGAGATATGTCCATTTTCTCCACAGTTGTAACAGGGCATGCCCTGAGGAGATCTTGCTTGGCCGGAGAACCGCGGAGGCGATCGATACATATCAGGAACCTCTACGTCTTTCTTGGTCCCCCGATCTTTAGGTATAGTGGTTTCTTTGGTATCCTCCTTGCGACTATCCTTGCCTTTCTTATGGGTGTGAAAATGCAGCTGAACCTCATGCTTCCGGATATACCGCATTAAATCCACATAGTTAGGTGGGGTGACAGAATCGGGGGCACCCCGCATTAACATGGCTGTAGAGTCCAACGGGAGCGAACCCTTGAGTAACTGCTTGTATCTATGACTGTCCACTTCCTTGGCCATCACAATCTTTTTAGACAGCAGAGTTCCTACAGACAGCTGGAGCTTGCGAGCGAACTCAGATAAGTCTTCTCCTTCCTTTTGGCGAAGAGCTTTGAATTTCGCCATCAACTCATCTTCGTCGTCTTCACACATAGGATTGCGTGAGCATCTCTACCACATCTAAGTCCATCACCTCTCCTTCCACTTCCCGCTGTGTCCGGACCAATAGCGCAGCTGGGGGTCGTAGACTCTCCACTAGCCGTTGCCGTTTTATAGCCTCGGTACACGACCATTCAGCTAATATTTGGACAGCATGATCCTTCCAGGTTTCAAATCCTTCTTCTCCGGCAGGTGTCGGCAGAGTCCCAGAAAAGAGCTTTAATTTCCTGCAATGCTGTGATTGAGAAGCGAGAGTTATAGTTTCCATAAATTGAGACGCAGATAGCTCCGGGGGAATTCCCCCAGAGAGGGGACCAAGGTCAGCCCCTACATTAACAGTGGGAAGGGCTTGAGCATTTGTTGAGTATGCATTCAGGATAGGAGACGACGGTGATTGTCTCGGAGCCAAATAGGGGCTCCTTCAATAGCACTTGGGGAAAATGTCACTTGAGAGGAGCGAGAAACATGGGCAGGTGTACTACTCGGGATAGGAACTATCGTCTCCCATATGCTACTACGAGGGTCTTCTGCAACCATGTCAGTAGGGGAATAGCGGTCAGCGGTGAATATCTCTCTTATTTCAGGTAGAACGGCAAATACAATTGAATAGCCTCCGGGCGGGGCCTCGGGGCCTTGTAAAGTTGTTGGCACATGGTCCCGATTTATCTCACGCCCAGCCGTAAATAATATAGCACACCAGTCACAGGTGGGGTCATATTCTCGTGACCCTACTCACTCCAAAGGGTGAACCCCCAACAAT
Organism: Ascaphus truei; assembly: GCF_040206685.1. Classification (NCBI taxonomy): domain Eukaryota; kingdom Metazoa; phylum Chordata; class Amphibia; order Anura; family Ascaphidae; genus Ascaphus; species Ascaphus truei. The sequence goes on along the minus strand of NW_027457100.1, from coordinate 128,434 downwards.
ATCTCTAGTAAGGCCCGTATTTTACTTGCTGATGCTGTAATCGGAATGTTCCCTACAGCTACTACATGACTAGAGGGTTCTCTGAACTTTAGGGCCCACGGATGGACTTCCGGGCTGGACGGGGAAAACATAATGAACGATTTGGGGTAGTTATACACAAAGTTACTAGGCACCCCAGGTATCTATCTCAGCAGCGCCTCCAAATGTAACGGGTATTCCTGGTGAATACTAGCGCTACTGCCGTGCTGTGTAACCTGTGTGGCGCTCAGGAACCTAAGTCTCCATTGTGGAGCCTGGGGGCCCAGACATATATCGCTATCCCGTAGTGCAGCGCCTCCACCTGGGAGGGATCCCAGCAGAGTGGGAGAAGGCCCTCACGGGAAATAATCACATTAACCGAACAGTGGCAAAACAGAACTGACTTTACTGCATATAACTGGTTATCAACAATAACAGGTGTCCCTCCCAGGAGGGGGACACTACACCTGGTGGTTAGCAATTCGACTTCCCCCTTACACCGGGTGATTTCACCCCGTGTCCATAAACCCCTACACAATCGGTCCACACCCTTTGAGGGAGAAAACACATATGACTGCGCAGTCACTAGTCCTGTAACAGTATCAAACAGTAAAGTTGGTGAACTTGCTTAACGAGGTTACCTGCCGAGCACTCCAGTGCTCGGACCTGCAATCGAACTTCATAAAGGATCGGCGGTCGGACAAACACCGCAACCACAATCTTGGAAGATTCCACCTGAAAGGCCTTGGCCATGATAGCGACAGTCTAGGTCCAACTCGCTGGCAGTACACGCAGCGTTGGCTGGGTCTATTAAGAACTTGCTATAAAGTAAGGGTAATGTCCCTAACTGGGGCCGGTCCCTACAATACTTCGCTGTCGTGACTTAGGGCTAGGTGGGGCCTCAGGCGCGGCTAGCCTAGTGCAGAGAGTCACTGACTCCTGCACGCTACCTCCTTCGCTTGCAGCTCCCGACACCAACTGAACTGCGTATGCAATCACACGCATACGTCTATCCCTTGCAGGGAGATGCTCCAACCCCATTGGTCCACATGGTGTCACATGGGGTGCCCCGGCTACTCATGGGAAATATGTCCCTCCCAGTGAGGCCAGCTCCTTGCGCGCGTCTCCTGCGCATGCGCAACTCTGCCGAGCAATATTCACTGTGCCCGGCACTCTGAGCCATCCCGACCTTAACAACCCCATTGCGGCCCTAGCAACGGCCTGCCTGCGTTCCCGGCAACAGCTGTAATGCGAGAAGGGGGGGAACCTGGCTACATATATATATGTATGTAACGGGTCTTCCCCCACCCAATCTCATATCGGGCCTCCTCAGGGAACTCTCTCTCGGGTTACAGGGATTGTTGGTGCATACCTGCTGGTAACAGGAGGGCCTGGGTCTCCCACGATGACATGGGGGATAACAGGACAGGCTTCTGGGGCTGTGCCCGAATCTTTCTCAATGGTATAGCGCCTCCATCTTGTGCAGCCCCCAGCTGTGCGGGATGGAGTATCTGCAAAAGAGTTGTGTCTCCCTCTCCTCCCAATATACTCCAGGATCTCAGGAGATAAAAGCAGAATGGTTCCATATTGTCCTTGTTAGCAGCAGTCTATGTTGCAGCACACAGCACTCTCAGGCAGGAGATAAAAGCAGAATGTCTCTTTATTGTCCTTGTTAGCAGCAGTCTATGTTACCGCACACAGCACTCTCAAAGGTGTTCACCACCAGGATGTTACCGGACACACTCCCCGTCCGATATAGGAGCTGTCCCTTACTCTTCCCTTACTCCTTTGTGGAGCAAGAGAAATACCTCTCCCCTCTCCCCTAAGGGAGGGCCGTCAGCGTACCAGAGCCCTGGCAGCTTGCTGAGATCCAGCCATCCTCTCTCAATGTCCCTCGGAACCCAGGACTTGGAAATCCCACAGTTCATTCACAGGTTATCAGCATATATATATACACCTATTAAACATAACCTTTAATAAAATATACCGTGTCCTGTATCTTATGTGAGAAAATGTGTAAGTCCCGTTCTGGTGTCAGGGATGGAGTGAGGGTATAACTGCCTACACTCACTCGCCTCATTCTTGGCACACTCAAGAAAATACCACAGTTCCAGAAAATGGAGACCGCGCTCGTCTGTAAACTTCAAGGGGATTCTTCTGAGATGCCTCTCTTCCCGCTGCTCCTTCTCCCTCCGGTGATCAGCCGGCCACAGACAGTCCAAGTAAAAAACAAAAGAGGAGATGGAGCGCAGAGAAAGAAAATGCCAAGGTAAGATATGGGTCAATTTATTTGAACAACAATGCACAGTATTACTTACAATTAGTTTAAAACAGCATACAAGTAGAAGTTCCCACAGAGGTCTGTATACTGTATACATCTGTTTGGCACCCCCTGTCCCGACTGTAACACACTGCTTCCAAGTCTCACAGGGTCCCTGACCCGGAACCGGAAGTGTTACCAACCAAGGGTGATAGGCGGGCTCTCGAGCTCAGGCAAAGGCTATGGCAATAGCAACAGCCGCTCGTGAAATGACAGGGGGATATCAGCACTGCTGAATTAGGGAAAATTCTACCGTACTAAAAATGCACTCCTACCCAGGAGTGCAACATAAAGGTATTAAGCAACCCTCAACGCGTTTCACGCAGTATAGCGCTTCGTCAGGAGGTAATTAGGCACTACAGGAGGTGGTCCTATATAGGTCACCACCTAATTGCCCAACACAAAAACCATGTGTAAAACATAATACAAATACTTCCCAAAGGTGAATGTGACTAACAATGAACACACATATACATAAAAGGACATAAAAACATATTCCATATACATAATAATACAATATTAGCTAAAATTATCTCTAATAATAATACATATCCATCTACACTTTTAACAATGATTGAATTAATGGTTAGTACTTAAATTATGATTTAAATAGATAGCTGCCCATTTTTTATCGCTAATATACAATTTACATGCTATTATAATTGAACCTTAAAAAACATATAATTCCTAATCCTTAGAGTCATTATTAGATTAAAATAAAATGACCGCAATATAATATCCCTATTTAAAATTATCTATACCTAAAATTCCCTAAAAAATTAATGTTAAAATCAATATACATCAAAGATAAACCGGAACATCTATATTTCATTTTTTATATGTTTATTTAAGGAAAGGATTTAATTCTATCATCTCGTTAAGGCCACCTGGGATTTTGCTTTTCAAAGTATAAATCCAATATTGTTCTCTTTGAAGTAATTTTAGTTCCCTATTGCCTTTCCTAATATCTCTTTTTATAACCTCCAACCCTCTAAAATGTAAACCCTTTGTGTCTCCATTGTGCTGCTCTAAAAAATGCATAGCCAAATTGTGTACCTTTCTCCCTATTTCGATATTTCTTTTTGCATTTTTTATACCATTAATATGTTCTCCAATCCGTACTTTTAGTGGGCGAATAGTTTTACCTATATAGTATTTTTTACACGGACAATCAATTATATAAACCAAATGGCTTGTTTGACATGTGATAAACTGATTTATTTTGTATTCTAGTCCTGTCTGGTAATCTTTAAAAACTTTCTCTTGGGACATGTATTGACACATCACACAATTGCCACATTTGTAGTTACCTATCGGTTTACTTAAAAAACTTTCTTTTACAACAGATTTATTCTTTAATTCTTTTAAAAGGCTTGGTGCTAAAATACTTTTGAGGTTTTTGGCCCTCCTAAAAACTACTTTTGGTTTGTCGGCTAATTTATTATTAAAAACAGGGTCCATTAATAGAATATTCCAATGTTTATTAATTAATGTCCTTAGCTTAGATTCTTGTTTAATAAAATCAGTTATAAAAAATGGTGTGGAATTTTCTTGGACTTCTGGTATCTTTTTTTGGGGGATCAATAAATTAGATCTTGGTCTGGTTCTACTTTTCATTAAAGAGTTTTGTATAATCTCTTTATTGTATCCCTTGTCTAAAAACCTCTGTGTTAGAATATTTGTTTGATCATCACAGTCCTTTTGTTCAGAACAATTCCTGCGTATCCTTAAAAATTGTCCATAGGGGATATTGTTAAGCCAATTCACAGAATGATTGCTCGTATAATCTAAATAGGAATTGGCGTCCACCTTTTTAAAAAATGTTTTTGTAGTTATTTTATTATCTATTACTTTTAAATGTAAATCTAAAAAGTTGATTTCTGTTGTGTTGGTGTCCCCACTCAGGATTATATTACGATCATTATTATTGAGGTATATAATGAATTCCTCTAGGGCTACTTTCGATCCAGACCAAATCAGTAGAATATCATCTATGTATCTACCGTAATAAACCAAATGTTCACGATATGTATTGTTGGACCATACATAGTCCTCTTCCCATAGTCCCATAAAAAGTCCTGCATAATTGGGAGCGAATCGTGTGCCCATTGCTGTGCCAGTGGTCTGGATATAAAAGTCACCCTCGAACATAAAATAATTGTGTTGTAAAATGAATAAAATACTATCTAAAATAAATTCTTGCTGCGTTATTGACAATGTATTTTTCTTATACAAAAAATGGGCAGCCGCATTAATCCCCAAACTGTGTTGAATACATGTGTACAGGGAGCTGACATCTAATGTGGCCCAAATAAAATGGTTTTCCCAAACAATTTCATCCAAGGAGTTAAGCACATGGGTACTATCTTTAATATATGATGGGAGAGCCGCAGTCAAAGGGGCTAGGAAAGTATCCACATACTTTGACAAATTCGCCGTAAGTGAATCTATACCGGATATAATTGGTCTCCCCGGAGGATTATTCAAAGTTTTGTGAATTTTGGGGATATGGTACATAATCGGTACTCGTGGATGTGAGGTAAATATAAATTTGAATTCCTGTGCATTTAGGATGCCTTGTTGTCTGGCATCCATTAAAAAACTCTCTAATAGTATCAGAAATTTTTGTGTTGGATCCGACCTCAATTTACCATATGAAATAACATCCCCAAGTAATCTATTTGCTTCACCTATATAGTCCTCACGATTCTGTAGTACCCCCTCCCTTGTCTGCTTGTCGTATTATAAGTTCCCCGTTTGTGTTTAAACTTTTAATCGCTTCTCTCTCTATGTGTGTAAGGTTATCATGGACCATATGATACCTGTTGTTGTTACATAAATTGCGGATGTCTTGTTCCACTAATTTACTAAACAGTTCTATATATGGTCCTTTTGACTCATACGGGTAAAAAATGGATTTTGGCTTCAGGCCTGTGTGTACAGAATTTTTGCTTTTTTTGCTTTCAAATTTTTGAATTTTTGCTGAGCAGGGTCACTGGGTCATGTAGCAGCGCTGAGCAGGGTCACTGGGTCATGTAGCAGCGCTGAGCAGGGTCACTGGGTCATGTAACGGCGCTGAGCAGGGTCACTGGGTCATGTAGCAGCGCTGAGCAGGGTCACTGGGTCATGTAGCAGCGCTGAGCAGGGTCACTGGGTCATGTAGCAGCGCTGAGCAGGGTCACTGGGTCATGTAGCAGCGCTGAGCAGGGTCACTGGGTCATGTAACGGCGCTGAGCAGGGTCACTGGGTCATGTAGCAGCGCTGAGCAGGGTCACTGGGTCATGTAGCGGCGCTGAGCAGGGTCACTGGGTCATGTAGCAGCGCTGAGCAGGGTCACTGGGTCATGTAGCGGCGCTGAGCAGGGTCACTGGGTCATGTAACGGCGCTGAGCAGGGTCACTGGGTCATGTAGCAGCGCTGAGCAGGGTCACTGGGTCATGTAACGGCGCTGAGCAGGGTCACTGGGTCATGTAGCAGCGCTGAGCAGGGTCACTGGGTCATGTAACGGCGCTGAGCAGGGTCACTGGGTCATGTAGCAGCGCTGAGCAGGGTCACTGGGTCATGTAACGGCGCTGAGCAGGGTCACTGGGTCATGTAGCAGCGCTGAGCAGGGTCACTGGGTCATGTAACGGTGCTGAGCAGGGTCACTGGGTCATGTAGCAGCGCTGAGCAGGGTCACTGGGTCATGTAGCGGTGCTGAGCAGGGTCACTGGGTCATGTAGCGGTGCTGAGCAGGGTCACTGGGTCATGTAGCGGTGCTGAGCAGGGTCACTGGGTCATGTAGCGGTACTGAGCAGGGTCACTGTGTCATGTAGCGGCGCTGAGCAGGGTCACTGGGTCATGTAGCGGTGCTGAGCAGGGTCACTGGGTCATGTAGCGGTGCTGAGCAGGGTCACTGGGTCATGTAGCGGTGCTGAGCAGGGTCACTGGGTCATGTAGTGGCGCTGAGCAGGGTCACTGGGTCATGTAGCGGCGCTGAGCAGGGTGACTGGGTCATGTAGCGGTGCTGAGCAGGGTCACTGGGTCATGTAGCGGCGCTGAGCAGGGTGACTAGGTCATGTAGCGGTGCTGAGCAGGGTCACTGTGTCATGTAGCGGCGCTGAGCAGGGTCACTGGGTCATGTAGCGGCGCTGAGCAGGGTCACTGGGTTATGTAGCGGTGCTGAGCAGGGTCACTGGGTCATGTAGCGGTGCTGAGCAGGGTCACTGGGTTATGTAGCGGTGCTGAGCAGGATCACTGGGTCATGTAGCAGTGCTGAGCAGGGTCACTGGGTCATGTAGCGGTGCTGAGCAGGGTCACTGGGTCATGTAGCGGTGCTGAGCAGGGTCACTGGGTCATGTAGCGGCGCTGAGCAGGGTCACTGGGTCATGTAGCGGTGCTGAGCAGGGTCAGGGTCACTGGGTCATGTAGCGGTGCTGAGCAGGGTCACTGGGTCATGTAGCGGTGCTGAGCAGGGTCACTGGGTCATGTAGCAGTGCTGAGCAGGGTCACTGGGTCATGTAGCGGTGCTGAGCAGGGTCACTGGGTCATGTAGCGGCGCTGAGCAGGGTCACTGGGTCATGTAGCAGTGCTGAGCAGGGTCACTGGGTCATGTAGCGGTGCTGAGAAGGGTCACTGGGTCATGTAGCAGCGCTGAGCAGGGTCACTGGGTCATGTAGCAGCGCTGAGCAGGGTCACTGGGTCATGTAACGGCGCTGAGCAGGGTCACTGGGTCATGTAGCGGTGCTGAGCAGGGTCACTGGGTCATGTAGCGGTGCTGAGCAGGGTCACTGGGTCATGTAGCGGCGCTGAGCAGGGTCACTGGGTCATGTAGCGGCGCTGAGCAGGGTCACTGGGTCATGTAGCGGCGCTGAGCAGGGTCACTGGGTCATGTAGCGGTGCTGAGCAGGGTCACTGGGTCATGTAGCGGTGCTGAGCAGGGTCACTGGGTCATGTAGCGGTGCTGAGCAGGGTCACTGTGTCATGTAGCGGCGCTGAGCAGGGTCACTGTGTCATGTAGCGGCGCTGAGCAGGGTCACTGGGTCATGTAGCGGTGCTGAGCAGGGTCACTGGGTCATGTAGCGGTGCTGAGCAGGGTCACTGGGACATGTAGCGGTGCTGAGCAGGGTCACTGGGTCATGTAGCGGTGCTGAGCAGGGTCACTGGGTCATGTAGCGGCGCTGAGCAGGGTCACTGGGTCATGTAGCAGCGCTGAGCAGGGTGACTGGGTCATGTAGCGGTGCTGAGCAGGGTCACTGGGTTATGTAGCGGTGCTGAGCAGGGTCACTGGGACATGTAGCGGTGCTGAGCAGGGTCACTGGGTCATGTAGCGGCGCTGAACAGGGTCACTGTGTCATGTAGCGGCGCTGAGCAGGGTGACTGGGTCATGTAGAGGTGCTGAGCAGGGTCACTGGGTCATGTAGCGGTGCTGAGCAGGGTCACTGGGTCATGTAGCGGCGCTGAGCAGGGTGACTGGGTCATGTAGCGGTGCTGAGCAGGGTCACTGGGTTATGTAGCGGTGCTGAGCAGGGTCACTGGGTCATGTAGCGGTGCTGAGCAGGGTCACTGGGTCATGTAGCGGCGCTGAGCAGGGTCACTGGGTCATGTAGCGGTGCTGAGCAGGGTCAGGGTCACTGGGTCATGTAGCGGCGCTGAGCTGGGTCAGGGTCACTGGGACATGTAGCGGCGCTGAGCAGGGTCACTGTGTCATGTAGCGGCGCTGAGCTGGGTCAGGGTCACTGGGTCATGTAGCGGCGCTGAGCAGGGTCACTGGGACATGTAGCGGCGCTGAGCAGGGTCACTGGGTCATGTAGCGGTGCTGAGCAGGGTCACTGGGACATGTAGCGGCGCTGAGCAGGGTCACTGGGTCATGTAGCGGTACTGAGCAGGGTCACTGGGTCATGTAGCGGTGCTGAGCAGGGTCACTGGGTCATGTAGCGGTGCTGAGCAGGGTCACTGGGTCATGTAGCGGTGCTGAGCAGGGTCACTGGGTCATGTAGCGGCGCTGAGCAGGGTCACTGGGTCATGTAGCGGCGCTGAGCAGGGTCACTGGGTCATGTAGCGGCGCTGAGCAGGGTCACTGGGTCATGTAGCGGTGCTGAGCAGGGTCACTGGGTCATGTAGCGGTGCTGAGCAGGGTCACTGGGTCATGTAGTGGCGCTGAGCAGGGTCACTGGGTCATGTAGCGGTGCTGAGCAGGGTCACTGGGTCATGTAGTGGCGCTGAGCAGGGTCACTGGGTCATGTAGCGGCGCTGAGCAGGGTGACTGGGTCATGTAGCGGTGCTGAGCAGGGTCACTGGGTCATGTAGCGGTGCTGAGCAGTGTCAGGGTCACTGGGTCATGTAGCGGTGCTGAGCAGGGTCACTGGGTCATGTAGCGGCGCTGAGCAGGGTCACTGGGTCATGTAGCGGCGCTGAGCAGGGTCACTGGGTTATGTAGCGGTGCTGAGCAGGGTCACTGGGACATGTAGCGGTGCTGAGCAGGGTCACTGGGTCACTGGGTCACTGGGACATGTAGCGGTGCTGAGCAGGGTCACTGGGTCATGTAGCGGTGCTGAGCAGGGTCACTGTGTCATGTAGCGGTGCTGAGCAGGGTCAGGGTCACTGGGTCATGTAGCGGCGCTGAGCAGGGTCACTGGGTCATGTAGCGGTGCTGAGCAGGGTCACTGGGTCATGTAGCGGTACTGAGCAGGGTCACTGGGTCATGTAGCGGTGCTGAGCAGGGTCACTGGGTCATGTAGCGGTGCTGAGCAGGGTCACTGGGTCATGTAGCGGCGCTGAGCAGGGTCACTGGGTCATGTAGCGGTGCTGAGCAGGGTCAGGGTCACTGGGTCATGTAGCGGTGCTGAGCAGGGTCACTGGGTCATGTAGCGGTACTGAGCAGGGTCACTGGGTCATGTAGCGGTGCTGAGCAGGGTCACTGGGTCATGTAGCGGTGCTGAGCAGGGTCACTGGGTCATGTAGCGGTGCTGAGCAGGGTCACTGGGTCATGTAGCGGCGCTGAGCAGGGTCACTGGGTCATGTAGCGGCGCTGAGCAGGGTCACTGGGTCATGTAGCGGTGCTGAGCAGGGTCACTGGGTCATGTAGCGGTACTGAGCAGGGTCACTGTGTCATGTAGCGGCGCTGAGCAGGGTCACTGTGTCATGTAGCGGTGCTGAGCAGGGTCACTGGGTCATGTAGCGGTGCTGAGCAGGGTCACTGGGTCATGTAGCGGTGCTGAGCAAGGTCACTGGGACATGTAGCGGTACTGAGCAGGGTGACTGGGTCATGTAGCGGTGCTGAGCAGGGTCACTGTGTCATGTAGCAGCGCTGAGCAGGGTCACTGTGTCATGTAGCGGTGCTGAGCAGGGTCACTGGGTCATGTAGCGGTACTGAGCAGGGTCACTGTGTCATGTAGCAGCGCTGAGCAGGGTCACTGTGTCATGTAGCGGTGCTGAGCAGGGTCACTGTGTCATGTAGCGGCGCTGAGCAGGGTCACTGTGTCATGTAGCGGTGCTGAGCAGGGTCACTGGGTCATGTAGCGGTGCTGAGCAGGGTCACTGGGTCATGTAGTGGCGCTGAGCAGGGTCACTGGGTCATGTAGCGGCGCTGAGCAGGGTGACTGGGTCATGTAGCGGTGCTGAGCAGGGTCACTGGGTCATGTAGCGGTGCTGAGCAGGGTCACTGTGTCATGTAGCGGTGCTGAGCAGGGTCACTGGGTCATGTAGTGGCGCTGAGCAGGGTCACTGGGTCATGTAGCAGCGCTGAGCAGGGTCACTGTGTCATGTAGCGGTACTGAGCAGGGTCACTGTGTCATGTAGCAGCGCTGAGCAGGGTCACTGTGTCATGTAGCGGTGCTGAGCAGGGTCACTGGGTCATGTAGCGGTGCTGAGCAAGGTCACTGGGACATGTAGCGGTACTGAGCAGGGTGACTGGGTCATGTAGCGGTGCTGAGCAGGGTCACTGTGTCATGTAGCAGCGCTGAGCAGGGTCACTGTGTCATGTAGCGGTGCTGAGCAGGGTCACTGGGTCATGTAGCGGTACTGAGCAGGGTCACTGTGTCATGTAGCAGCGCTGAGCAGGGTCACTGTGTCATGTAGCGGTGCTGAGCAGGGTCACTGTGTCATGTAGCGGCGCTGAGCAGGGTCACTGTGTCATGTAGCGGTGCTGAGCAGGGTCACTGGGTCATGTAGCGGTGCTGAGCAGGGTCACTGGGTCATGTAGTGGCGCTGAGCAGGGTCACTGGGTCATGTAGCGGCGCTGAGCAGGGTGACTGGGTCATGTAGCGGTGCTGAGCAGGGTCACTGGGTCATGTAGCGGTGCTGAGCAGGGTCACTGTGTCATGTAGCGGCGCTGAGCAGGGTCACTGGGTTATGTAGCGGTGCTGAGCAGGGTCACTGGGTTATGTAGCGGTGCTGAGCAGGATCACTGGGTCATGTAGCAGTGCTGAGCAGGGTCACTGGGTCATGTAGCGGTGCTGAGCAGGGTCACTGGGTCATGTAGCGGTGCTGAGCAGGGTCACTGGGTCATGTAGCGGTGCTGAGCAGGGTCACTGGGTTATGTAGCGGTGCTGAGCAGGATCACTGGGTCATGTAGCAGTGCTGAGCAGGGTCACTGGGTCATGTAGCGGTGCTGAGCAGGATCACTGGGTCATGTAGCAGTGCTGAGCAGGGTCACTGGGTCATGTAGCGGTGCTGAGCAGGATCACTGGGTCATGTAGCAGTGCTGAGCAGGGTCACTGGGTCATGTAGCGGTGCTGAGCAGGGTCACTGGGTCATGTAGCGGTGCTGAGCAGGGTCACTGGGTCATGTAGCGGCGCTGAGCAGGGTCACTGGGTCATGTAGCGGTGCTGAGCAGGGTCAGGGTCACTGGGTCATGTAGCGGTGCTGAGCAGGGTCACTGGGTCATGTAGCGGTGCTGAGCAGGGTCACTGGGTCATGTAGCAGTGCTGAGCAGGGTCACTGGGTCATGTAGCGGTGCTGAGCAGGGTCACTGGGTCATGTAGCGGTGCTGAGCAGGGTCACTGGGTCATGTAACGGCGCTGAGCAGGGTCACTGGGTCATGTAGCGGTGCTGAGCAGGGTCACTGGGTCATGTAGCGGTGCTGAGCAGGGTCACTGGGTCATGTAGCGGTGCTGAGCAGGGTCACTGGGACATGTAGCGGTGCTGAGCAGGGTCACTGGGTCATGTAGCAGTGCTGAGAAGGGTCACGGGGTCATGTAGCGGCGCTGAGCAGGGTCACTGGGTCATGTAGCGGCGCTGAGCAGGGTCACTGGGTCATGTAGCGGTGCTGAGCAGGGTCACTGTGTCATGTAGCGGCGCTGAGCAGGGTCACTGTGTCATGTAGCGGTGCAGAGCAGGGTCACTAGGTCATGTAGCGGTGCTGAGCAGGGTCACTGGGTCATGTAGCGGTGCTGAGCAGGGTCACTGGGACATGTAGCGGTGCTGAGCAGGGTCACTGGGTCATGTAGCAGTGCTGAGAAGGGTCACGGGGTCATGTAGCGGCGCTGAGCAGGGTCACTGGGACATGTAGCGGTGCTGAGCAGGGTCACTGGGTCATGTAGCGGCGCTGAGCAGGGTCACTGGGTCATGTAGCGGCGCTGAGCAGGGTCACTGGGTCATGTAGCGGTGCTGAGCAGGGTCACTGGGTCATGTAGCGGTGCTGAGCAGGGTCACTGTGTCATGTAGCGGCGCTGAGCAGGGTCACTGGGTCATGTAGCGGTGCTGAGCAGGGTCACTGGGTCATGTAGCGGTGCTGAGCAGGGTCACTGGGTCATGTAGCGGTGCTGAGCAGGGTCACTGGGTCATGTAGCGGTGCTGAGCAGGGTCACTGGGACATGTAGCGGTGCTGAGCAGGGTCACTGGGTCATGTAGCGGTGCTGAGCAGGGTCACTGTGTCATGTAGCGGTGCTGAGCAGGGTCACTGGGACATGTAGCGGTGCTGAGCAGGGTCACTGGGACATGTAGCGGTGCTGAGCAGGGTCACTGGGTCATGTAGCGGTGCTGAGCAGGGTCACTGTGTCATGTAGCGGTGCTGAGCAGGGTCACTGGGTCATGTAGCGGTGCTGAGCAGGGTCACTGGGTCATGTAGCGGCGCTGAGCAGGGTCACTGGGTTATGTATCGGCGCTGAGCAGGGTCACTGGGTCATGTAGCGGTGCTGAGCAGGGTCACTGGGTCATGTAGCGGTGCTGAGCAGGGTCACTGGGTCATGTAGCGGTGCTGAGCAGGGTCACTGGGACATGTAGCGGTGCTGAGCAGGGTCACTGGGTCATGTAGCGGTGCTGAGCAGGGTCACTGGGTCATGTAGCGGCGCTGAGCAGGGTCACTGGGTTATGTATCGGCGCTGAGCAGGGTCACTGGGTCATGTAGCGGTGCTGAGCAGGGTCACTGGGTCATGTAGCGGCGCTGAACAGGGTCACTGTGTCATGTAGCGGCGCTGAGCAGGGTCACTGGGTCATGTAGCGGTGCTGAGCAGGGTCACTGGGTCATGTAGCGGCGCTGAGCAGGGTGACTGGGTCATGTAGCGGCGCTGAGCAGGGTCACTGGGTTATGTAGCGGTGCTGAGCAGGATCACTGGGTCATGTAGCGGCGCTGAGCTGGGTCAGGGTCACTGGGTCATGTAGCGGCGCTGAGCAGGGTCACTGGGACATGTAGCGGCGCTGAGCAGGGTCACTGAGTCATGTAGCGGCGCTGAGCAGGGTCACTGGGTCATGTAGCAGCGCTGAGCAGGGTCACTGGGTCATGTAGCGGTGCTGAGCAGGGTCACTGGGACATGTAGCGGCGCTGAGCAGGGTCACTGGGTCATGTAGCGGTACTGAGCAGGGTCACTGGGTCATGTAGCGGTGCTGAGCAGGGTCACTGGGTCATGTAGCGGTGCTGAGCAGGGTCACTGGGTCATGTAGCGGTGCTGAGCAGGGTCACTGGGTCATGTAGCGGTGCTGAGCAAGGTCACTGGGTCATGTAGCGGCGCTGAGCAGGGTCACTGGGTCATGTAGCGGCGCTGAGCAGGGTCACTGGGTCATGTAGCGGCGCTGAGCAGGGTCACTGGGTCATGTAGCGGTGCTGAGCAGGGTCACTGGGTCATGTAGCGGTGCTGAGCAGGGTCACTGGGTCATGTAGTGGCGCTGAGCAGGGTCACTGGGTCATGTAGCGGTGCTGAGCAGGGTCACTGGGTCATGTAGCGGTGCTGAGCAGGGTCACTGGGTTATGTAGCGGCGCTGAGCAGGGTCACTGGGTCATGTAGCGGTGCTGAGCAGGGTCACTGTGTCATGTAGCGGTGCTGAGCAGGGTCACTGGGTCATGTAGCGGTGCTGAGCAGTGTCAGGGTCACTGGGTCATGTAGCGGTGCTGAGCAGGGTCACTGGGTCATGTAGCGGCGCTGAGCAGGGTCACTGGGTCATGTAGCGGCGCTGAGCAGGGTCACTGGGTTATGTAGCGGCGCTGAGCAGGGTCACTGGGTCATGTAGCGGTGCTGAGCAGGGTCACTGGGTCATGTAGCGGCGCTGAGCAGGGTCACTGGGTCATGTAGCGGTGCTGAGCAGGGTCACTGGGTCACTGGGTCACTGGGACATGTAGCGGTGCTGAGCAGGGTCACTGGGTCATGTAGCGGTGCTGAGCAGGGTCACTGGGTCATGTAGCGGTGCTGAGCAGGGTCACTGGGTCATGTAGCGGTGCTGAGCAGGGTCACTGGGTCATGTAGCGGTGCTGAGCAGGGTCACTGGGTCATGTAGTGGCGCTGAGCAGGGTCACTGGGTCATGTAGCGGCGCTGAGCAGGGTCACTGGGTCATGTAGTGGCGCTGAGCAGGGTCACTGGGTCATGTAGCGGCGCTGAGCAGGGTCACTGGGTCATGTAGTGGCGCTGAGCAGGGTCACTGGGTCATGTAGCGGCGCTGAGCAGGGTCACTGGGACATGTAGCGGTGCTGAGCAGGGTCACTGGGTCATGTAGCGGCGCTGAGCAGGGTCACTGGGTCATGTAGCGGCGCTGAGCAGGGTCACTGGGTCATGTAGCGGTGCTGAGCAGGGTCACTGGGTCATGTAGCGGTGCTGAGCAGGGTCACTGGGTCATGTAGCGGCGCTGAGCAGGGTCACTGGGTCATGTAGCGGTGCTGAGCAGGGTGACTGGGTCATGTAGTGGCGCTGAGCAGGGTCACTGGGTCATGTAGCGGTGCTGAGCAGGGTCACTGGGTCATGTAGCGGTGCTGAGCAGGGTCACTGGGACATGTAGCGGTGCTGAGCAGGGTCACTGTGTCATGTAGCGGTGCTGAGCAGGGTCACTGGGTCATGTAGCGGTGCTGAGCAGGGTCACTGGGTCATGTAGCGGCGCTGAGCAGGGTCACTGGGTCATGTAGCGGTGCTGAGCAGGGTCACTGGGTCATGTAGTGGTGCTGAGCAGGGTCACTGGGTCATGTAGCGGTGCTGAGCAGGGTCACTGGGTCATGTAGTGGTGGGGACATTGTTGGTGCAATAGAAATATAATACTAATATGTATGTGTATGATTCCAGTGAGAGAGAGTCTGAGTGTGCGTTGTGTGTGTGAATGTGGGGGTACCAGTATACTTGTCTTGTGTGTGTATGTGTGTGTGTGTCTGTATGAGAGTGTGCGTGTGTGTGTGTATGAATGTGGGGGTACCAGTGTACTTGGTGTGTGCTTGTGTTTGCGTGTGTGTGTGTGTGTGTGTGTGTGTGTGTGTGTGTGTGTGTGTGTGTGTGTGTGTGTGTGTGTGTGTGTGTGTGTGTGTGTGTGTGTGTGTACTTTTACTGAGGTAGGAGAATACACAAACTCAGGCTGATTGCTGTTTTATTGCAAAGTAAAAGGGAAAAGCAGCGTACAAATGATCTTTGTGATTATACGGTTACAGACAGAGGAAGAAACCCTTCTCAGCACTGACAGTGTGACACAGACACAGATATTAGGTATACTGTCAGCACACGCACGGTTATTAGTAGCATGTTCTTCTCATGTGTGTGTGTGACACATGCTGAGTCTCACTCACTAAAGCACACACTCACATTAGTGCATGTTAGTACTAGTCACGTCAGTGACACTAGCGTGTGCTAAATCTCTGGCGTGGATTAGTGAGGGAGACCCTTTTATCTTCATGTTACAGTCTGTCTCATTGTAACAGTGATCTCTCATTTCTGTCATTATTATTTCATGGAGAAAGCAGGAAATCGGGAGATTTAGGAAACCCCATAAAAGCAGCGTGACATGTACATTGTCCTTATACAGAGAGCGCAGTGTTACAGGACACTGTCCTAATACAGAGAGCGCAGTGTTTCAGGACATTGTCCTTATACAGAGAGCGCAGTGTTACAGGACATTGTCCTTATACAGAGAGCGCAGAGTTACAGGGCATTGTCCTTATACAGAGAGCGCAGTGTTACAGGGCATTGTCCTTATACAGAGAACGCAGTGTTACAGGGCATTGTCCTTATACAGAGAGCGCAGTGTTACAGGACATTGTCCTTATACAGAGAGCGCAGTGTTACAGGGCATTGTCCTTATACAGAGAGCGCAGTGTTACAGGGCATTGTCCTTATACAGAGAACGCAGTGTTACAGGGCATTGTCCTTATACAGAGAGCGTACTGTTACAGGACATTGTCTTTATACAGAGAGCGCAGTGTTACAGGACATTGTCCTTATACAGAGAGTGCAGTGTTACAGGACATTGTCCTTATACAGAGAGTGCAGTGTTACAGGACATTGTCCTTATACAGAGAGCGCAGTGTTACAGGGCATTGTCCTTATACAGAGAGCGCAGTGTTACAGGGCATTGTCCTTATACAGAGAGCGCAGTGTTACAGGAGATTGTCCTTATACAGAGAGCGCAGTGTTACAGGACATTGTCCTTATACAGAGAGCGCAGTGTTACAGGGCATTGTCCTTATACAGAGAGCGCAATGTTACAGGACATTGTCCTTATACAGAGAGCGCAGTGTTACAGGACATTGTCCTTATACAGAGAGTGCAGTGTTACAGGACATTGTCCTTATACAGAGAGCGCAGTGTTACAGGGCATTGTCCTTATACAGAGAGCGCAGTGTTACAGGGCATTGTCCTTATACAGAGAGCGCAGTGTTACAGGAGATTGTCCTTATACAGAGAGCGCAGTGTTACAGGACATTGTCCTTATACAGAGAGCGCAGTGTTACAGGGCATTGTCCTTATACAGAGAGCGCAATGTTACAGGACATTGTCCTTATACAGAGAGCGCAGTGTTACAGGACATTGTCCTTATACAGAGAGTGCAGTGTTACAGGACATTGTCCTTATACAGAGAGCGCAGTGTTACAGGGCATTGTCCTTATACAGAGAGCGCAGTGTTACAGGGCATTGTCCTTATACAGAGAGCACAGTGTTACAGGACATTGTCCTTATACAGAGAGCGCAGTGTTACAGGACATTGTCCTTATACAGAGAGCGCAGTGTTACAGGACATTGTCCTTATACAGAGAGTGCAGTGTTACAGGACATTGTCCTTATACAGAGAGCGCAGTGTTACAGGGCATTATCCTTATACAGAGAGCGCAGTGTTACAGGGCATTGTCCTTATACAGAGAGCGCAGTGTTACAGGGCATTGTCCTTATACAGAGAGCGCAGTGTTACAGGACATTGTCCTTATACAGAGAGCACAGTGTTACAGGACAATGCAAAGCTCACGTGTAATGCGCAGAATTTATTAACGCCCCGGGCCCAACCCCCCAAGAAGATTATCAAGTAAAGGAATATCTCTGCTCTCTAAATCACTGTCACGTTTTCCGTTTCTTGCATTCCAAAACTTCTCGAATTGTTCTTTAGAAAGTATTCCTATTTTATTTCTAGGACACCTGACTCTCTGCTCTCTATATTATCTCTGGCCTTTATATGATGTTCATGTACAGTATCTCCCGTGTGAGAAGAGATCGCACTTCTTCCAGGAGACCTGCCAGTCTCTCCATGCGATTTCCCTGCTCATTCTCCTCTCTCTTTGTCTCCAACATCTGATCTTCTTCACTAGAGAAGAAGACAACAAACTGATGTCAGGAAATGTCCCCGGGGAGTCAGGGGGCAAATATTTCCCACAGATTTTACCCATTCACTGCCACAGGGGCAAGTAAAGAATTACAGAGCATGATAGTAACACACAGAGAGATATAATAACACACAGAGAGATATAATAACATGCAGAGATATAATAACACGCAGAGAGATATAATAACACGCAGAGAGATATAATAACACGCAGCGATATAATAACACGCAGAGAGATATAATAACTCGCAGAGAGATATAATAACCCACAGAGATATATAATAACACACAGAGAGATAATAACAAGCACAGAGATATAATAACACACAGAGAGATATAATAACACGCAGAGAGATATAATAACATACAGAGATATATAATAACACTCAGAGAGATATAATAACACACAGAGATAATAACATGCATAGAAATATAACACGCAGAGATATAATAACACGCAGAGAGATATAATAACACACAGAGATATAATAACACATAGAGAGATATAATAACGCACAGAGATATAATAACACACAGAGAGATAATAACAAGCACAGAGATATAATAACACACAGAGAGATATAATAACACGCAGAGAGATATAATAACATACAGAGATATATAATAACACTCAGAGAGATATAATAACATGCAGAGAGATATAATAACACACAGAGCGACATATTAACACGCAAAGAGATATAATAACATGCAGAGAGTTATAATAACACACAGAGAGATATGATAACACGCAGAGAGATATAACACGCAGCGAAATATAATAATACGCATAGAGATATAATAACACGCAGCGAAATATAATAATACGCATAGAGATATTATAACACGCAGAGAGATATAATAACACACAGACAGATATAATAACACAGAGATATAATAGCACGCAGAGAGATATAATAACACGCAGAGAGATATAATAACACACAGAGAGATATAATAACACACAGAGATATAATAACACAGAGAGAGATATAATAACACAGAGATATAATAACATGCAGAGAGATATAATAACACGTTAGACAGGCTGCGTATGGAACAGGCACAGGAGGGTTAATATCAGGTACGCATCACATGAAGGATCCCCAGCTACAACCCTACACACAGCACCAATAAATCTCTATTCCTCTCTCTGTCCCACAAACTCCATTTCTTACGTCTCATATTTGGCCGATTCCACCAATGTGACGATGGAGATTATCCCCAGGAGAAGCGCGAGCAGCAGAGGTCTCTGGGAGAGAAGCATCTTTACAGATCTGTTAGAGAATGTTACAGGTTATCAGAGGTGTAATAATACGCTCAGCACGGGACAGATCAGACATATCTGGGGGGGCTGCACCCCGGGGATACAGTGTTACTTACAGTATAGTATCTAGTTATTACACGTGAGGAGTATTAGTGGGGTTTGTATTGCAGAGAATATTTATAGACATTACATATAAAAAGATCAACGTAGTAAAAATTACAGTTAATATAAAACATTAGAAATAATTGTACTTACAGTTGGATGGAGATGGGGCTGAGATGAGTAACCTGTGAATATCACCGGGTCTGTGTTACTATGGAGGGTGAGGTGAGTGTTATATACAGATTTTGATGGGAATGTGTCACTATAGAATCAGCAGACTCTGTGTGAGAAAGAAATCACATTATTTTATGGGTAAATATTTCTTCTCTCGGGCAGAACATTTCATGTCACGTTGTTGGAAACAAACAAATAGCAGAGTTTACTGACTGCCTCATGTGGTGAAGAAGGTGGAAAATCTAACTTCTGTTTACCGCAAATTGTGTGTTAAATCTTTTTCACCCCAAATAACCCCCAGGCGTGTATGTGCAGCAGGGAGACGTATGACACAGGTGTGTATGTGCAGCAGGGAGACGTATGACACAGGTGTGTGTGTGCAGCAGGGAGACGTATAACACAGGTGTGTGTGCAGCAGGGAGACGTATGACACAGGTGTGTGTGCAGCAGGGAGACGTATGACACAGGTGTGTGTGTGCAGCAGGGAGACGTATGACACAGGTGTGTGTGTGCAGCAGGGAGACGTATGACACAGGTGTGTGTGTGCAGCAGGGAGATATATGACACAGGTGTGTGTGCAGCAGGGAGATGTATGACACAGGTGTTTATGTGCAGCAGGGAGACGTATGACACAGGTGTGTGTGTGTGTACCAGGGAGATGTATGACACAGGTGTGTGTGCAGCACGGAGACGTATGACACAGGTGTGTGTGTGCAGCAGGGAGACGCATGACACAGGTGTGTGTGCAGCAGGGAGAAGTATGACACAGGTGTGTGTGCAGCAGGGAGACGTATGACACAGGTGTGTGTGTGCAGCAGGGAGACGTATGACACAGGTATGTGTGTGCAGCAGGGAGACGTATGACACAGGTGTGTGTGTGCAGCAGGGAGACGTATGACACAGGTGTGTATGTGCAGCAGGGAGACGTATGACACAGGTGTGTGTGCAGCAGGGAGACGAAAGACACAGGTGTGTGTGTGCAGCAAGGAAACGTATGACACAGGTGTGTATGTGCAGCAGGGAGAAGTATGACACAGGTGTGTGTGCAGCAGGGAGACGTATGACACAGGTGTGTTTGTGCAGGAGGGAGACGTATGACACAGGTGTGTGTGTGCAGCAGGGAGACGTATGACACAGGTGTGTGTGTGCAGCAGGGAGACGTATGACACAGGTGTGTGTGTGCAGCAGGGAGACGTATGACACAGGTGTGTATGTGCAGCAGGGAGACGTATGACACAGGTGTGTGTGTGCAGCAGGGAGACGTATGACACAGGTATGTTTGTGTGTGCAGCAGTGAGACGTATGACACAGGTGTGTGTGTGCAGCAGGGAGACGTATGGCACAGGAATGTTTGTGTGTGCAGCAGTGAGACGTATGACACAGGTGTGTGTGTGCAGCAGGGAGACGTATGACACAGGTGTGTGTGTGCAGCAGGGAGACGTATGACACAGGTATGTTTGTGTGTGCAGCAGTGAGACGTATGACACAGGTGTGTGTGCAGCAGGGAGACGTATGGCACAGGTATGTTTGTGTGTGCAGCAGTGAGACGTATGACACAGGTGTGTGTGTGCAGCAGTGAGACGTATGACAAAGGTGTGTGTGTGCAGCAGTGAGACGTATGACAAAGGTGTGTGTGTGCAGCAGGGAGACGTATGACACAGGTGTGTGTGTGCAGCAGTGAGACGTATGACAAAGGTGTGTGTGTGCAGCAGGGAGACGTATGGCACAGGTATGTTTGTGTGTGCAGCAGTGAGACGTATGACACAGGTGTGTGTGTGCAGCAGGGAGACGTATGACACAGGTGTGTGTGTGCAGCAGGGAGATGTATGACACAGGGCTTGGGGAACAAGTTTATGAATAGTCTGAGTCCCAAAATTCTTCAGAAGTTCAGGGGAGCGCCAGCGTTCCCGTCACCGCCATGAAAGAAAATAACAGAGACAGCACGGTGTAGTACAATTTCAGCCCGAATGGATACTATATAAGTGAAAGATATTCCACTCACACTTTCCTCCTTCTCATTAAGGCCTCGGTCCCGCTGCGCTCGTTGGCGCGGGCGGCCATGTCGCGAGTTCCCCACCAGCAGGGGAATCCTCGCGAGCCGGTCCCAGTCCCCCCTGGCGGCACAGAGCACTACACGCTGTGGCGCGTCAGCCGCTAGGGGACACAAGAAAATGGTGATCCCTAGCGTTGACGCGTCACGATGTGTGGCTGTGAGCCAATGGGGAGGGGAGGCTTCGGGAGGAGGAGAGGCTTCGGGGAGCGGGGAGGAGTGTGGAGTGAAAGCGTGAGTGCCTGTCTGTGTGTGTGTCTGAGTGCGTGCGTGCCTGTCTGTGTGTGTGTATGTGTGTGCCTGAGTGCGTGAGTGCCTGCCTCTGTCTGTGTGTGTGTGTGTGTGTATGAGTGCGTGAGTACCTGCTTCTGTCTGTGTGTGTGTGTGTGTGTGTGTGTGTGTATGAGTGCGTGAGTGCCTGCCTGTGTGTGCGCGTGTGTGTGTATGAGTACGTGAGTACCTGCTTCTGTCTGTGTGTGTGTGTGTGTGTGTGTGTGTGTGTGTGTGTGTGTGTGTGTGTGTGTGTGTGTGTGTGTGTGTGTATGAGTGCTTGAGTGCCTGCCTGTGTGTGCGCGTGTGTGTGTGTGTATGAGTGCGTGAGTGCCTGCCTGCCTGTGTGTGTGTGTGTGTGTGTATGTATGTATGAGTGCCTGCGTGTGTGTTTGTTTAATACTTACCCTCAGCAGCTCCAGCCCGAGTCCGTGGAGGGAGGGTGGGGAGAGTAGCGGGTCCCTCCCTGCCAAACCTCCCGCTCCGGCTCCCGCTCCCTACAGACCGCATATCGCGGTCTGTGTATGTCAGCGCCCCGCCTGTCTGCCGTGCGGGCGCGCTGACTCTGGGAGCGGGGCCTTAGCCTAAGGCAGCACAAAGACACTCCTCTCTCTGAATGCAGCAATGGATCAGGAACTCCACGTGTATAAACCCCTTTGCTAATCTTTTCTTTCCATCCGGGGTTGGTGTACCCAGGAAATAATGAATAATTATGGCTGTGTAACTTCAAAGTGTAACATTTAAGTGTGTAGTTGAAATTGGAGGTGAAGATTGAGGAGGATCTGAACTCTACACAACATCTTTACAACTGTGAGAGCTTTGTGATTATTTGTACTCTTCCTATCCTCCAATACCTGTCCTGTCTCTCCTCCTGCATATCACTATGCCCTCCATATTGCATTTTCTGTTTACTGTTTCCTCACTCCTTTGTGAACATTTATGTTCTCTCCATCTTCCCCACTGCACCATTATTTATACGCCTCTCTCCCAACAACTTCTTTACCCCTAAATAAAAAAACACCCCCACAAATCCTCTATTCACACCCTCTATCTCCTCCTCCCTGCTGCTGGGGATCTCCCCTAAGCCTGAAGCCAGACATACACACCTGCTCTCACCCACGCCTCCCTGCCACCTCTTCTCACCCACGCCTCCCTGCCATCTCTTCTCACCCACGCCTCCCTGCCATCTCCTCTCACCCACGCCTCCCTGCCATCTCTTCTCACCCACGCCTCCCTGCCATCTCTTCTCACCCACGCCTCCCTGCCATCTCTTCTCACCCACGCCTCCCTGCCACCTCGTCTCACCCACGCCTCCCTGCCATCTCTTCTCACCCACGCCTCCCTGCCATCTCTTCTCACCCACGCCTCCCTGCCATCTCCTCTCACCCACGCCTCCCTGCCATCTCTTCTCACCCACGCCTCCCTGCCACCTCCTCTCACCCACGCCTCCCTGCCATCTCTTCTCACCCACGCCTCCCTGCCATCTCTTCTCACCCACGCCTCCCTGCCATCTCTTCTCACCCACGCCTCCCTGCCATCTCTTCTCACCCACGCCTCCCTGCCATCTCTTCTCACCCACGCCTCCCTGCCACCTCTTCTCACCCACACCTCCCTGCCATGTCTTCTCACCCACGCCTCCCTGCCACCTCTTCTCACCCACGCCTCCCTGCCATCTCTTCTCACCCACGCCTCCCTGCCATCTCTTCTCACCCACGCCTCCTTGCCATCACTTCTCACCCACGCCTCCCTGCCATCTCCTCTCACCCACGCCTCCCTGCCATCTTTTCTCACCCACACCTCCCTGCCATCTTTTCTCACCCACGCCTCCCTGCCATCTCTTCCCCTGTAAATGGTGTTAAATGAAATGGTTAACACTGACTAACCTTAAAACTCGCCCCACAAATCCAGCATCCCAAAAGCCTGCACTCATGGCTACTGTGCCACAGTCACTTGTACCACCCATTGTGGCCAAGAACAGCCATCTACAGCACTTATTCCCTCACCTGCTGTCTCTGTATGTTTCCCCACAAACCTCTTAGATTGTAAGCTCTTCGGGGCAGGGATTTCCTTTCCTATTGTCTGATTTTTTGCTGCACTTATTTGTATTATTATTGTAGCCTGGAGCTCCCGTGGCTCCTGGAGACCCCCCTCCCTTGGTGCAGCGCGGTCGCGGGTGCCGACAGACCCGACGGCTGCTTCCAAGGGTGGGGGCTGGAGCAGGGAGCAGCGCAGCTTTCCCCACATGCGGCCGGTTGCATGGGACGCGATCGGGCCGTTGCTAAGGCCGCGATCGCGTCTCTAAGGTCCCGGCGGCCGGTGAAGCAGGGCGCCGCCATTGCGCTGCGGGTTGCGCATGCACAGGGACATGATAGCGTGGAAGGCCCCCAGAGAAGTGGCGCGAGAGTAGGGAGAGCTCAGGGAAGATCGAGGCAGCCCAGGACAGCTTGCGCAGGCGCAGGAGAGGTAGGGAAAAGCCCGCGAAGCCCTAGCCTACCAGGGAAGGCTCTGAGCTGGGACTACAGATCCCATGAGCCTCTGTATGCCCCACGTGACACCAGGGAGCCAATAGGGCTTAGGGAGCCCCTGCAGAAGAGATACATTTGGCGGGCTTGGAGCACGTTAGGTAGCAGTCAGAGACCGGAGCAGCCCAAGGAAGGAGGTAGGTTACAGGAGTCCAGGACTCGCTGTACTAGGCCAGCACCCCCAGAGTCTGAGGTAGTTAGTTACTCTGAGAGAGAGAGTGTTGCCAGGGACTGCTCTAGAGAGAGGGACCCTGCCACTCAGGTTAACCCGTTGGAGCAGGGGAGCGGTGAGGGAAGGAAGGGTGCGGGGAGCGCGTGCAGCTCCTGCGGCCCTATAGGTACCCACACCCCAGGTAGGCCCCAACCCCCCACTAGGGTAGTGGGTAAGTGCTGAGGGAGGCCCAAGATAGGGACGCTGCCCTTAGTTTAGAGTGCTGCCTTGTCAGAGTCACAGCGGTCAGTGCTGTGGGGTCTGACAGGCAGGCACCTTGTTGCGCAGCACGTTGGCTGCCAACATCCAGTGGGTCACAGCTTGTTGCTGCAGGCACTGGGATTAGCGAGGCTTAGGGGACTTGGTTAGTTAGGGGAGTGGGACAGGTCATCACCCCTGTAGGCCCCTAGGAGTTTCCCCAAAGCCACTACAGGTTGCTGTACTACAGGGACGGCCTATAGTGTAGCGCGTGCCACTTAGACTAGATAGGGACACAGCGGCTGCTGCTGTTCCTGTTGAAGCGGTTCGGACCCACGTTGGGGTCCGCAGAGACTATTCTGGAGTGGGACCGCCCTGGCGGTCCACGTGCCAGGAGTTCGGTTGGAGGATCGGAAGGAGGCATCGCCCGACTGATCCTTTGCGAAGTATTGCTGACCCAAGCACCGGAGTGCTCGGCAGGTATTATACAATCATACGTGCACCACCGGGCCCTTAGCTTAAATAGTGACTGCGCAGTCACCCATTGACTCTCTGCAAGAGTGCGGGACATTGGGTGGGGTTCTTTGGACACTGGATGGGATCACCTGGTGTTGGGGAAGCGTCCTGCGAGACGTCACGGTTAGTGTCTCCTCGTGAGAGGGACACAGGTTATGATTGATGTGATGATATTCTCTATGCATGTAGTAAAGGTATTAGTTAATATAAATCACTGTGTATGTGTTTATTGATTGTCCTGCGAGGAACCACTCCCCCTTTGGTGGGAGCCATCGCAGGTGGAGGCGCTGCATCATTGTAAGTATTATCCCTAGTGTAATTGCCCCAGGTTCCCCGTGGCGGAAGCTCAGCCCTCCTGTGAGCCAACAGGTATAGCACCAAATACCGCGTAACATTATATGTTCCTGCACCCACACAGTATAATCTGCGATTGGGGGGGGGGGGGAAACCCGTTACATTATAATTCCCTGTACTGTATTCTTTGTGAAGCGCTGAGTACACTTTTGGCGCTATATAAATAAAGACATACAATACAATACAAAATACTAATTGCGCAGTATATCTCAAATTGTATTACAATAACAATAAAAGCGTATAGATGTGCCCTCACATTCAGTACATATTGCCAGTTTGTGGTACGATCTCACCATGCTGTCTCTGTTATTTCCTTTCATGGCAGTGACGGGAACGCTGGTGCTCCCCTGAACTTCTGAAGAATTTTGGGATCCAACAGACTAAGAGAACAGTCTCTGAAAAGGGGTTTGAGCAGCTTTTCAATTAGCACCTCACACTGGGTGGTGGATTTAATTAATCACAATATATTCATTAATTGATCACAGTTCACAATATTATATTTGTAGCCAGGTCCCCTCTGCGTGTTGCTGCCCCGCGACCTTCCCCCTCGTTTTCTCCGCTGCCGGGGATCACACGATAGACCCGCCGGCATTTCAGGAGGGTGGGGGCCAGTGCAGGGAGCGGGTTAGCGTTCCGGCGGCTCCCGAGCAGGGCGTCGCCATTGTGTTATATATCGCGCATGCGCAGTAAGTCCCGGCGGCCCGGCAGAGTTCGCGCATGCGCAGGATAAGCGCGCGAAACCCTAGCCTACCAGGGAAGGTAATAGCCAGGGACTACAGATCCCATGAGCCTTAGGGGACCCCATGTGACGCGCGCGAGGAGCACGGCAGTTCTGGACCAGGAGAGCTAGGGGAAGGAGGTGAGTGCAGGGGTCAGTGACCCACTGCAATAGGCCAGAACACCCCCTAGGCCCCAGATAGGTCCTGAACTCGCCGAGCTTGTGGTGCTTAGGGACTGGCCCTAAGTTAGTATCTATCCCTTTAGTGTTAGTGGTAGATAGGGACACAGCGGACGCTGCGCTCCTGGAACGGAGGCTTGGGCTCAGGCCTACGCTACAGAGACAGAGATTATATCCAGGGTGGGATCGCCCCTGGCGGACCCCGTGCGGTGAGACCCGGGATCAGGAAGCATCACCAAGCGACTGATCCTTTGCGAAGTTGTTTGCTTGCCCGAGTGCAGGAGCGCTCGGCAGGTATCTCATAAGTGCACCAACCTATACCATCCTAACATTATCTATTCACATAGTGGCAGCGCTGACCACGGGGAACCAAGGGATAGGCTGTGGACACGGTGTGGGGATACACGGTGGTGGGCGAGTATACTCCTAGTGGAGTAAGAGACACTGAGAGGACTGAGTTAACTGGTGGAGACAACCCCTAACGGGGGAGTGTTATTAGTGTATGTTATAAGAGTATGGTATTGCCTGCATATTTATTCTGTGTTACAGTAAACTGGTTATATATATTCCTGAGTACGTGGTTATTGTATATGCGGGTCCTGTATAGACTTCCTTCTATATATCCCTAGAACCCTACACAGGTGGAGGCGCTGAAATCAAGAAAGACCAGAGGATTCACCCCAGGCTCTCACTGGCGGAGGTAACACCTGGTAACATATAGGTTCCCCCTTACATTCATATATATGTATATGCGATCGGGTGGGGTGGAAAACCTGTTACATATTTTTATGTCACTTTATTATATTATATATTATACATTTATTATTATTATAGGACACTATTCACTAAAGTAAGCGCCGTTACAATTAATTGTTTTGAATAGTGTGAGATCTGGATGCTGCTGACATGACTCGCTCCTCTATAGGGATTCTGGGAGGAGGTTTTGTCACGGGAAACCAGGTTTATTAATACCTTTTTATACCGGGATCATTGATTGAGCAAAGCAAGGAGGTACAATAAATTGTAATTTATTTCAGGAAAAGACATACACACACAATGTAACACAATTTACAGGGTTAACACACTTACTGCGAACGGGGTTAACGAATAAATCTATCCTTAGAACCAAGTTCGCAAAAGTGACCTCTGTAGGAGCCCTCTCCAATGACCGGGAGGTACTCACGAAAGTAACGCAATGCCAGGCGCGACCGCTACGTCCTCAAAAAGCGTGACTTAGAAAATGTTCCATCCAGCAGAAGAAAGGCAGTAACCATGGAAATGCGGCCGGACTTTCACGCCAGGACAGTCCCAGTGAGCCAAAACCTCAAGAAGTGTCAGGCCAGTTAAACCGCCGGACAAGGAGGTCGTAACTGCACCTGCATCTTAATAGGGGAGGTGGGGTTACCCCTGATCCATGTGTTGAGGTTCTAGAGTGTCAGCTCTTGGACCTAGATGTCAGAAATATATAACTGTGACTGTGTGCAAATTATGCGACATTAAAGATGTTCTGGGATTTGCCTTTCCTGGGGTGCTGGGACCGGGAGATTTCTAGGCTGTAAGTTTCAGGGTGGGTTTGCATGAGAAAGTCTTCACAGAATGTGTCTATGTATCGGGGTTCCGGAGTTCTGGGATACCCCAAAAGTTGGATCCGGGAATCGAGTGAGATTCTGGAATGCAGCCAAGTACATTGCTCCGGGCAAACTCTGACCCTGAAAACGTACCTGCAACCATACAGGGGGTCCCTAGTATAAGGAGGGGTACCCAGGTGCATGCCCAGGTACCCTGAACCTAGTATAGGGGTTCAGGGGATGCTCCAGCTCTGTCATAAAGCTGAGAGTGATTGATTGTGTGTAAAAAGTTTAAAAGTTATTTCTTGAGTGTGCCAAGAATGAGGCGAGTGAGTGTAGGCAGTTATACCCTCACTGCACCCCTGACACCAGAACGGGACTTACACATTTTATCACACAAGATACAGGACACGGTATATTTTATTAAAGGGTTATGTTTATGTAGCCCCGGTCTTATTTCAGCCCCAGAGACCCCCCTTACGAAGTGCCGAGCGGTCGCGGGCGCCGCCGGAAGCAGCGACGGACACGCCGGCACGGCACAAAGGTGGGGGCCGGAGCAGGGAGCGCTCCCATTACCCGGAGTCTCGGCGGCGCACCCGGCTAGCGGGGGCCGCCATGACAGGTTGCGCGAGTGTGCGCATGATCGCGCATGCTCAGATAGGACGCAGGAGTTGCGGTGGCCATTAGGGAGTCGCGCATGCGCAGGAGAAGCGCGCACGCTGCCCCAATGCTATAGAGGCCTCTGCGGGACTACAACTCCCATGAGGCCTAGGGCCAAGCACCCCAGGTGTCCCCAAGTGGCCAATGAGAGGCCATGATTCCCTGGGAGATAGATACATTTCGCGGGCTTTGGAGCAGGCAGTTGGAGCTGGGAGCGGGAAGGGGGAGGAAGGGTGTAGGGAGCAAGTGGCTCCTGCAACAGGTAAGGTAGATCCCCAGATCCCAGGCAGGCCCCAATCCCCACCAGGGTAGTGGGTAGGTACTGAGGGACGGCCCCTAGGTTAGGGACCCTGCCCTTAGCAGTGTGTGAAGTGTGTAGTCTTGTCAGTGTCACGGCTGGCAGTGCTGTGAGCGCTGACAAGTAGGCACAGTGTGTGTGTGCAGTGTATTTATTTATAAAATGTGTTACCAGGAAGTAATACAGTGAGAGTTACCTCTCGTTTTCAAGTATGTCCTGGGCACAGAGATAAGACAAATAATACGTGGTTACAAATACAGTTACATAAATGAACAGGTATACATTATATACAAGACATTGCGTGCACAGTTAAAGAAAATATATATTATGGGCGTATGTAACAGTTACAGAT
This sequence comes from Ascaphus truei, assembly GCF_040206685.1. Lineage (NCBI taxonomy): Eukaryota > Metazoa > Chordata > Amphibia > Anura > Ascaphidae > Ascaphus > Ascaphus truei. Next base: position 99,683 of record NW_027457100.1, on the reverse strand, counting down.
AATATATATTATGGGCGTATGTAACAGTTACAGACCAGATTAAAATGTGAGACAGCCTTAGATTTGAAAGAACTTAAACTGGTGGTGGATGTGAGAGTCTCCGGGAAGGTTGTTCCAGTTTTGGGGTGCACGGTAAGAGAAGGAGGAACGGCCGGATACTTTGTTGAGCCTTGGGACCATGAACAGTCTTTTGGAGTCAGATCTCAGATGATAAGTGCTGTATGTGGTAGGGGTGAGGAGCTTGTTCAGGTAGCTGGGTAGCTTGCCCATAAAGAATTTAAAGTGATGACCAATCTCGTTCTTTGAGCATTTCGCAGTGATGTGTGTTGTAGTTGCATTGGAGAACAAAACGACAAATTGAATTGTAGAGGGTGTCAAGTTTGCTAAGGTGGGATTGAGTTGCCGAGCCATATACTTGTCATATTCTCTAGCCTGCTGTACCTATGCTTTGCCACCGGGACTGCTGTCACTCTAATGTCTTGTTATAGCCTGCAGTACCTAAACTTGTCCACCGGGATTGCTGCTGCTAAACTAGGAACATTCCAGAACCTGTTACCTGACACCTCTGCACCTGTGCTCCACCTCTCAGCCTGCCTATATAAACCTCCCTTTCCTGTTCCTCCTTGCCTGTTTATACTGGTTCCTTAGCACCTGCAAGGTTCTTGTGTTTACTGCTGTGTTAGCTTTTGCTATCATCCTGTTCCAGTTTCCTCGTTACCGACCTCTGCTTGTTTCCTGACTTCGCTACCTGCCGCCTGCCTCGGACCCCTGCTTGTTACCGGACTTCGCTACCTGCCGCCTGCCTTGGATCTCTGCTTGTGACCCCTACTTCGCTCCCTGCTGTTCCTGCCACTGGGATCCACTTCAGCCGAAGTTCAATCCTTGACAGAATAAACAGGCCCTACCATGGATTCCGCTGGAACAGACCCGACTCAGGCTCAGACACTCCATGACTTGCAACATATCATGGTTGGTTACCAGGAACAACAAAGACACGTGTTTAATCGTCTTGGCCGCTTAGAAGAAAAAGCCGCCACTGCGGAAGCTGAGAATCGTGAACTACGTGCAGCCTTAATCACCTTGTCTGGTCAAAACACTGTGACTGTGCAAACCGCACCCCGTGTAACCCTTCCGGAAAAATTTGGAGGAAAAAGACAATCTTTTCGGGATTTCCTTAATCAATGCAGACATGTGTTCAAGCTTCAGCCTACCATCTATAATACCAACGAAGCCCGGGTTGGACTGATCATAACCCTGCTCAAGGATGAGGCCCTTGCTTGGGTCTCCCCTATGTTAGAACAGGATAGCCCACTACTAAGGGACCTGGAGGAGTTTATCGATGCCATGAGTCTTATTTTTGATGACCCAAATCGTAGTGCAACCGCTGAGACAACTCTGAACAATCTTCGTCAAGGAAGACGCTCGGCAGCTGAGTACGCCGCTGAATTCCGCAGATGGGTTAACGATACTGAGTGGAATGAGGCCGCGCAGAAATATCATTTTCGGCAGGGTCTCTCAGAGCAAGTTAAAGACGAACTAGCCCGGGTGGAGACCCCAGAGAGATTTCAGGACTTTGTCCGTTTATGCATCCAAATTGATCGTAGGCTTACGGAAAGACGATTGGAGAGACAGGGGTTCATGCCAAGCACCCCCGGGTTTAGAGATGTCAGTACCCCAAGACGTTCCAGGGAGACGGAGGAGGAGCCGATGCAAGTAAATACACTGCGGGGACCCATCACAACCGGGGAAAGGAATAGACGCCGAACAGAAGATCTCTGTTTATATTGCGGAAACGATGGGCACTATCTCGCTGATTGCCCAAACAAGTCCAGGCGGTCTTCTTTCCAGAGCCCTAGAAGAAATCAGCTGCACGCTATTTCAAAAACTGTTCTCTCTGCTTCTCAAAGGAAAGATAACCCTCCTTCGCTACACCCTCACCTCCTGGTTCCTATTATCATCGAGGAAGGAACACATCGTTTTTCAACCACAGTAATGGTCGACTCAGGGGCGGCAGGGAATTTTATGGACATAGAATTCGCCAAGAACAATTCGGTATCATTTGTAGCCAAGGAATCGCCAGAAAGGATGGAAGTCGTTGACGGTTCTCCCTTGAGCTCTGGACCTGTTACCCATGAAACCAGCAACTTAACACTAATCATGGAGCCCAATCACCAGGAGAAGATTTCATTTGGTCTCATTCCATCACCTTTGTTTCCAGTGATTCTGGGAATTCCATGGCTCATGATCCATAACCCACTAATCGACTGGAAGACCAAGACACTCACGTTTCCCTCGGAGCACTGTCAGCTAGCCTGTCTACCTAAAACTCCTATACCAGAGTGTGTAGGAATACATAAGATTTCCTCGTCTCAAGAAAATCTTCTGCCGGCTCCTTATTCTGAGTTTTTAGATGTGTGTGACAAGAAGAACGCGGATACGCTTCCCCCACATCGCTCTTATGACTGTCCCATTGAATTATTACCGGGTGCTGCTATTCCGTTTGGAAGAATTTATTCCCTCTCAGAACCGGAATTGAAGGTCCTCAATGACTACCTACAGGAGAACCTATCAAAGGGTTTTATCCGACCCTCTACTTCTCCAGCAGGCGCTGCGCTCTTCTTTGTGGGAAAAAAAGACGGTTCTCTACGCCCCTGCATTGACTATCGGGAACTAAATAAGATAACGGTGAAGAACAGGTACCCATTACCTCTGATTCCTGAACTATTGGAAAGAATTCGGTCAGCCAAGATCTTTACCAAATTAGATCTCAGAGGAGCGTATAATTTGGTCCGCATTCGACCCGGTGACGAATGGAAAACAGCCTTCCGAACCCGTTATGGGCACTATGAATATCTGGTGATGCCTTTCGGACTCTGTAATGCCCCTGCTACCTTCCAGCATTTAATCAATGATGTCCTCCGAGAGTTATTGGACCAATTCGTAGTGGCATACCTGGATGACATCCTAGTCTTCTCAGATAACATCATGGATCACCAGAGACATGTCCGAATTGTCCTTGAGCGTCTCCGTAAGTACAATTTATACATCAAGTTAGAAAAATGCGAATTCGAAAAGACCAGCATGCAATTTCTCGGTTACATCATCTCTCCCGAAGGTTTGAGTATGGACCCAGGCAAGATTCAAGCCGTGGTGGAATGGCCAATCCCTCGGAATGAAAAGGACATTCAGAGATTTGTGGGTTTTGCCAATTTCTATAGACGTTTTATTAAAAATTTCTCTGGCATTATTGCCCCAATCACCCAACTCACACGGAAGGAATTCCCCTTCAAATGGTCTCCTAAAGCAGATGTGGCATTCGAACAATTGAAGTCACTCTTCACATCTGCCCCTATCCTCATCCATCCAAATCCAGAATTACCATTCATCTTGGAAGTGGATGCATCCGACTCCGCTGTTGGTGCCATTCTGTCACAAAGAATTGGACCCAAGATGCTCCTTCATCCATGTGCTTTTTATTCATACCAAATGTCAACAGCTGAACGAAATTATGACATCGGAAACAAAGAACTCTTGGCTATAAAAGCTGCATTCTCTGAGTGGAGACATCTACTGAAGGGGGCCAATCATCCAATTACGGTCTTTACGGATCATAGGAACTTAGAATTCATTCGATCCGCAAAGAGACTGTCTGCGCGACAAGCCAGATGGGCTCTCTTCTTTGCAAGATTTCAGTTCCACATTTCATACCGCCCTGGCTCCAAGAATGGGAAAGCCGACGCCTTGTCACGGTCCTTTCCTAATCCTAGTTCAGACAAAGAGCAAGAAGAAACTATTCTTCCAAAAAGAAATTTTTTGGGCGTCACATTCTCTGCCGATCTCCTCACACGAATTAAGGGAGCCTACTCAAATGACACTTTTCTTAAAAACCCTCCTCCGGAAGCAGAACTATTTCTATGTGATGGTCTCTGGAACTGTAATGATCGTCTGTTCGTTCCTAAGGAGGTAAGATTAGAGGTGCTCCAATTAATGCACGACTCCCGACCCGCGGGTCACCCAGGTGTCCTCAAGACACAGGAACTGTTGTCTCGCTCTTTTTGGTGGCCTAAATTAGCACAAGATGTTAAAGACTATGTCCTCTCCTGTGAAACTTGTGCTAGGACCAAGACCCCTCGAGCATCACCCGTGGGTTTACTGCAGCCTCTTCCGGTTCCAACTCGTCCTTGGGGGTCCATATCAATGGATTTTATTGTTGACCTGCCACGATCAAATGGACATAATACCATCGTGGTAGTGGTGGATCGACTTACAAAGATGGCTCACTTCATTGCAGCACAGAATCTTCCTTCTGCAGACCAGACAGCCAACTTGATTGTGAAAGAGGTGTTTCGGCTTCACGGGGCTCCTGATGAGATCATATCCGATAGAGGGGTACAATTCACTTCAAAATTTTGGAGGACTTTCTGTTCCTCTCTAGGAATTCGTTTAAATTTATCGTCTGGCTATCATCCACAATCCAATGGCCAAACAGAAAGGACCAATCAGACTTTGGAACAATACTTACGATGTTTTGTTTGTCATCTCCAGGATGACTGGATTGATTTCCTACCATTAGCTGAGTTTTCATACAACAACTCACATCATTCATCGACTCAGAAGAGCCCCTTTTTCTCAAATTATGGATTTCATCCAACCTTTATTCCTCGTTTTCCATCTTCGGGCCCCATTCCGGCAGTTACAGAGAAACTGGAGACTCTGCGAGACATCCAGGAGACCCTCAAAGAGACGCTTCGTGAGACTCAAGTAAAGTACAAAAGAGCAGCAGACCAACACCGCAGACCCTCCCCAGAATTTCAAGTCGGGGATAAAGTCTGGCTTTCTACAAAAAATCTACGTCTAAAGGTTCCAACCATTAAATTGGGCCAAAAATACATCGGGCCTTTTCGCATCTCAGCACTAATAAATCCAGTGTCCTTCAGATTAGAGCTTCCTGAGACCATCAAAATACACCCTGTGTTTCACTCTTCTCTGCTGAAACCTTTCCATGAGAACCCATTTCCTGGACGGAGACTTCCTCCCCCTGAACCCATCCTCGTGGATAACGAAGAGGAATTCATTGTGGAAAGAATTTTGGATTCCAGGTTACACCGAGGGAAACTACAGTACCTGGTTCACTGGGGGGGCTATGGCCCAGAGGAGAGGTCTTGGGAACCCAAAGATTTTGTACATGCTCCGCGACTAGTCAAAGCTTTCCACCGACGATATCCAGACAAGCCTAGCAAGGATCGTCCGGAGAACGCTCTTGGGAGGGGGGAGTAATGTCATATTCTCTAGCCTGCTGTACCTATGCTTTGCCACCGGGACTGCTGTCACTCTAATGTCTTGTTATAGCCTGCAGTACCTAAACTTGTCCACCGGGATTGCTGCTGCTAAACTAGGAACATTCCAGAACCTGTTACCTGACACCTCTGCACCTGTGCTCCACCTCTCAGCCTGCCTATATAAACCTCCCTTTCCTGTTCCTCCTTGCCTGTTTATACTGGTTCCTTAGCACCTGCAAGGTTCTTGTGTTTACTGCTGTGTTAGCTTTTGCTATCATCCTGTTCCAGTTTCCTCGTTACCGACCTCTGCTTGTTTCCTGACTTCGCTACCTGCCGCCTGCCTCGGACCCCTGCTTGTTACCGGACTTCGCTACCTGCCGCCTGCCTTGGATCTCTGCTTGTGACCCCTACTTCGCTCCCTGCTGTTCCTGCCACTGGGATCCACTTCAGCCGAAGTTCAATCCTTGACAATACTATATCTGTGTAACACACACTCACACTACCCCTGGCAGGGTATACATTAGTGACCCAGGAGGCAGACCGCTGATTCATCTAACCCTTTGCGAAGAGGTACCGGTCACCGCCGTGACCGGAAGGTACTATAACATCAAGTGCACCAACACCGGTCAACAGGCGCTGATCCCGCCCTAGGCTAAACTCTTTAGGAACACTGAGCGAGTGGTTAAAGAACTGAGCCTGCCATATAGTATCATACATGGGCACGGTGTGTGGGGCACGCGGTGAGGTGACGGACACGTTACTCCTGATGAGAGTGGCTGGGCCACTAAGGTTACCTGTTGCATTATAGAGTGATAAGGTTACCCTGCATTATCGTTAATACAGTAAAATCAGTTACATTCATAAGTGTGTGTATATGTTTCTTGCCCAGGGGAATCTCACATCACGGGGATCCTGGGTAAGAGGAGGCGCTGCGCTAAGTAAATGTATGGGTGTTACCCCAGGCTCCCAGCTAGCGGAGGCTCATATCTCCTGGAGCCGCAGGTGTTGTACAGTGACCAGTAGTTCCTTTGGGAGGGTTCAGAAAAAGGGCTACATTTAATAGGCTTATGCACTGATAACCTGTGAATGAACTGTGGGATTTCCAAGTCCTGGGTTCCGAGGGACGTTGAGAGAGGATGGCTGGATCTCAGCAAGCTGCCAGGGCTCTGGTACGCTGACGGCCCTCCCTTAGAGGAGAGGGGAGAGGTATTTCTCATGCTCCACAAAGGAGTAAGGGAAGAGTAAGGGACAGCTCCTATATCGGACGGGGAGTGTGCCCGGTAACACCCTGGTGGGGAACATCATGAGAGTTCTGTGTGCGGTAACAGCATCTCACTGAGACAGGGGCCACAGCATCTCACTGAGACAGGGGCCACAGCATCTCACTGAGACAGGGGCCACAGCATCTCACTGAGACAGGGGCCACAGCATGTCACTGAGACAGGGGCCACAGCATCTTACTGAGACAGGGGCCACAGCATGTCACTGAGACAGGGGCCACAGCATCTTACTGAGACAGGGGCCACAGCATGTCACTGAGACAGGGGCCACAGCATGTCACTGAGACAGGGGCCACAGCATCTCACTGAGACAGGTGCCACAGCATCTCACTGAGACAGGGGCCACAGCATCTCACTGAGACAGGGGCCGCAGGATCTTACTGAGACAGGGGCCACAGCATCTCACTGAGACAGGGGCCACAGCATCTCACTGAGACAGGGGCCGCAGCATCTCACTGAGACAGGGGCCACAGCATCTCACTGAGACAGGGGCCAGAGCATCTTACTGAGACAGGGGCCACAGCATCTCACTGAGACAGGGGCCACAGCATCTGACTGAGACAGGGGCCACAGCATCTCACTGAGACAGGGGCAACAGCATCTCACTGAGACAGGGGCCACAGCATCTCACTGAGACAGGGGCCGCCGCATCTCACTGAGACAGGGGCTGCAGCATCTCAGTGAGACAGGGGCCACAGCATCTCACTGAGACAGGGGCAACAGCATCTCACTGAGACAGGGGCCACAGCATCTCACTGAGACAGGGGCCACAGCATCTCACTGAGACAGGGGCAACAGCATCTCACTGAGACAGGGGCCACAGCATCTCACTGAGACAGGGGCCACAGCATCTCACTGAGTCAGGGGGCGCAGCATCTCACTGAGACAGGGGCCACAGCATCTCACTGAGACAGGGGCCGCAGCATCTCACTGAGACAGGGGCCAAAGCATCTTACTGAGACAGGGGCCACAGCATCTCACTGAGACAGGGGCCACAGCATCTCACTGAGACAGGGGCCACAGCATCTCACTGAGACAGGGGCCACAGCATCTGACTGAGACAGGGGCCGCAGCATCTCACTGAGACAGGGGCCACATCATCTCACTGAGACAGGGGCCACATCATCTCACTGAGACAGGGGCCACAGCATCTCACTGAGACAGGGGCCACAGCATCTTACTGAGACAGGGGCCACAGCATCTCACTGAGACAGGGGCCGCAGCATCTTACTGAGACAGGGGCCACAGCATCTCACTGAGACAGGGGCCGCAGCATCTCACTGAGACAGGGGCTGCAGCATCTCACTGAGACAGGGGCCGCAGCATCTCACTGAGACAGGGGCCACAGCATCTCACTGAGACAGGAGCCGCAGCATCTCACTGAGACAGGGGCCACAGCATCTCACTGAGACAGGGGCCAAAGCATCTTACTGAGACAGGGGCCAAAGCATCTTACTGTCACGGGAGACCAGGTACGTATACCCATACAAAGCTTGAGGCATACTCATTTTAAGGGGAAATCAAAATGTTATCCCTCTCACTCTAAAGGTCATCATGTTGAGACCTTTTTCAACATGGTTAACAATGACTTCACTCTATTGAGTAACACCATGAAGTCGAGTGACATAAAGCATAATCTCACTAAAAAAGAAACGCTAGCATTAAAATTCTTAAAGGAGAATAATAACCTGATAATTAGACAGGCGGATAAGGGAGGTGGTGTCGTTCTACAGAACCGAAAGGACTATGAAGGAGAAGCTTTGCGACTCCTGAATGACACCACTTTATACTCTAGGCTTAAAAAAGATCCAACCTTGGACTTTCTAAATTTACTCAAAACTTTATTAGATCAAGCATTAACCTCTGGTGTTATCACCAAGATTGAGTATGAATTTTTGTTCACTAGCTCCCCCAAGATCCCGATATTTTATCACCTCCCAAAAACCCACAAATCAATAACAAATCCCCCAGGCAGACCGATAATCTCGGGAATAAATAGTCTAACAGCCAACTTGTCACAGTATGTTGACCACTTTTTGCAGCCCTATGTTGAAAAACTCCCTTCCCATCTAAGGGATTCCACGTCACTGCTCAACCTGTTACAAGATATAGAGTGGAAGGATTCTTACAGGTGGTTAACATGTGACGTGCAGGCCCTATATACTAATATACCACACCAACAGGGCCTAGCATCTGTGGATTTTTTTTCTATCTGGCGATGTTAAATTACATGATTTGAATAAAAACTTTATTCTGGATTCCATCCATTTTATTTTGAAGCATAATTATTTTATGTTTCTGGAGGAATTCTTCCTGCAGGTTTGCGGAACTGCAATGGGCACTAGATTTGCCCCCAGTTTCGCAAACCTGTACATGGGAGAATGGGAGGAAAAGTGCATTTTAAATAATAATCCCTTCAGAGAAAATATCATTATTTGGCGTCGCTTTATAGACGACATTATATGTCTGTGGGATGGGGACCAATATTCTGTAAGTCTTTTTTTGAAGTACATAAATAATAACAATAGAAACTTGACCTTCACTCATGTGGAAAGTGTCAAGGAGATTAACTTCTTGGATTTGAACTTGATGGTGTCTGATGAGGGGGACCTTATAAGCAAAACCCATTTCAAGGATGTGGATTCAAATAACCTCCTGATGGCCTCAAGTAACCATAAAAAATCTTGGATTCAGAACATACCTGGGGGCCAATTTTACAGGTTGAGAAAAAACTGTAGTTTGGACTCAGACTTTGAAAAACAGGCTGGTGATCTAACCTCAAGATTCCTAGAAAGAGGTTATACCCTCAAAAAACTTACTGATGATCTTGATAGGGTAAGAAAAATAGATAGAAAACAAATGCTAGTTCCAAAAATCAATCAACAAAAGAAACAAATTATAAGTGAGGAAAAATGTAATGTTGCCTTTATTACAAATTTTAATTCGATGACTTCATATATAGAGAAGATTGTAAAGAAGCACTGGTCAATCCTGTCAAATGACCCAATTTTGGGGACACACATTTCTAAGTTCCCAAGGTTCATATATAGAAGAGCAAAAAATCTAAAAAATGCTTTGTCCCCTAGTGACATTAACATCAAAACTGCACCTGTGGGAGACAAAAGATGGTTAAATACTAAAAAACCTTGTGGAAACTTCAAATGTGGAAAATGTTCGGTGTGTAAACACTTACACTCTAACAGAAAAACTTTTGTCTGTCCTAAAACTGAGGAAATTTATGAAATATCAGATTTTATTAATTGTAATTCGGATCATATTGTATATTTAATTGAATGCCCCTGTGGCTTGTTCTATGTAGGGCGCACTAAGCACCAATTAAAAACACGTATACAAGAACATATACGAAACATAAAGAATGGTCTGTTAACCCATAGCCTCTCCAAGCATTATGCCTTACATCATAATAAAGACCCCATGTCCCTGCACTTCAAAGGTATTAAACATGTCCCTAAGAGCAGAAGGGGTGGGGATAGGGTAAAGGATTTATCCTTTCAAGAGACCTTCTGGATATATAAATTGGGCACATTATATCCGGGAGGCCTCAATGAGGATATAGATATATGGTCCCTGTACTGACCACCTCTTACTGGTGATGTAGCTAGGTTTATGTGTATCTATATTTTGAGCTGGCACTCTTTTATAATACATTCATTTTTAAATCTTTTAATTTTTCTATAAATTTTATGGTTTTAACCTATCCATTGATTTTTTAGCTCGTGCTTCTTTTTCAAATAAATTAAATTAAATTATATTGGTGATGTGTAAATCACTACCCATGTTCAAATGCATCTGTTCATATAAGTGTGTACTAATTCTTTTTTCTTTATTCTAGAGTCATCGTATATGATTTGTTTGTCAATTTGTGTATAAATAAAGTTGATTTTAGTTTGTTTTGTTAGGATGCATTCTCAGTTGCCATAGGAGCTCTTTGACTCCTCCCCGCTGCGGTGCGATTGGCTCAAACCCCTTAATGGAGGGACCAATCAGTGACGCACGAGGGGTATTTAAATGCCAATAGATGCCAGTCTTTATTCCCTGATGAAGAGACCCATGTGGTTTCGAAACGCGTTGGACTAAGAACTTTGCGAACCCTCTATATCCCAGCACTCCCAGAGAACCGGTCCGGTGTTCTGTAGACTTGCGACGAACTTTCGCGGTTTAATGACATCACAGACCCGGAAGTGCTCGACCATGACTCCAAACAGCGTGTGCTCCGCTGCTCCGTTGCAAACGAGACCTGTGCAGTGACGGGCATTGCGCACACAAGCGGAGGTCATTCTGGACTGCTGTTCACCTAACGTGAGACTGTACTAGCCTTACCCCAAGGCGAGAGGCTGAAATACCAGCGATTGGAGTGGAGATTATCCAGACCCTACACCGAGGCTGTTGGAGTGAGAAGGAGAGAGCCACGAGACTATCACGGGCGTCCGTTGGTGTTTGGGTAACAATAACCCTGAAATGCTTGTTTATTTTATTTAAATGTACGCACAATACTTACCTCCTTATTTTGGTTACTAAAGATATCATTTAATGCACTATGAGCGTTGTGCGCTGTGTTTTTTGTATTTTTGTGTATCAGTGCATATGCCTATTAAACATAACCCTTTAATAAAATATACCGTGTCCTGTATCTTGTGTGATAAAATGTGTAAGTCCCGTCCTAGTGTCAGGGAGGGAGTGAGGGTATAACTGCCTACACTCACTCGCCTCATTCTTGGCACACTCTACAAATAACTTTTAAACTTTTTACAATCAATCACTCTCAGCTTTATCACTTCGCTGGAGCACCCCCTGAACCCCTAAACTAGGTTCAGGGTACCTGGGCATGCACCTGGGTACCCCTCCTTATACTAGGGACCCCCTGTATGGTTGCAGGTACGTTTTCAGGGTCAGAGTTTGCCCGGAGCAATGTACTTGGCTGCATTCGAGAATCTCACTCGATTCCCGGATCCAACTTTTGGGGTATCCCAGAACTCCGGAACCCCGATACATAGCCACATTCTGTGAAGACTTTCTCCTGCAAACCCACCCTGAAACTTACAGCCTAGAAATCTCCCGGTCCCAGCACCCCGGGAAAGGCAAAACACAGAAAAATCTTTAATGTCGCATAATTTGCACACAGTCACAGTAATGTATTTCTGACATCTAGGTCCCAGAGCTGACACTCTAGAATCTCAACACACGGATCAGGGGTAACCCCACCTCCCCTATTAAGATGCAGGTGCAGTTACGACCGCCTTGTCCGGCGGTTTAACTGGCCGACACTTCTTGAGGTTTTGGCTCACTGGGACTGTCCTGGCGTGAAAGTCCGGCCGCATTTCCATGGTTACTGCCTTTCTTCTGCTGGATGGAACATTTTCTAAGTCACGCTTTTTGAGGACGTAACGGTCGCGCCTGGCATTGCACTCCGAAATCAGTTCCAGGACTTTTGTGAGTACCTCCCGGTCATTGGAGAGGGCTCCTACAGAGGTCATTTTTGAGAACTTGGTTCTAAGGATTGATTTATTCGTTAACCCCGTTTGCAGTAAGTGTGTTAACCCTGTAAATTGTGTTACATTGTGTGTGTATGTCTTTTCCTGAAATAAATTACAATTTATTGTACCTCCTTGCTTTGCTCAATCAATGATCCCGGTATAAAAAGGTATTCATAAACCTGGCCTCCCGTGACAAATCCTCCTCCCAGAATCCCTATAGAGGAGCAAGTCATGTCAGCAGCATCCAGATCTCACACTATTCAAAACAATTAATTGTAACGGCGCTTACTTTAGTGAATAGTGTCCTATAATAATAATAAATGTAAAATATATAATATAATAAAGTGACATAGTTATGTAGCCCCCTGTAAACAGCACGGGCTATAAAATCTTTCTCCTACTGTTGTAAGTCCTGTTAAGGGCAGGCTCCAGTAGTAATCATGGGATATTCCCCCTTCAAGCCCTACCTTGACTGGTGGAGACAGGCCCAGGACTCTGCTGCAGGCATGAGTCAGAGGGGAGGTTCTGCTGACGTCATGAGAGGTGGGGCTGACTCTATTTTAGCAGCCAACTCCTGTAAGTGACGAGTCTTCTTTCTGGTCTGTCCTGGGAGTTGGAGTGGACAGTTTGAGGCTGGAGGAGCTCAGGCTTGATTGTATGAGGAGCGGAGGAGGTATAGTCAGCGCCTGGCCAATGCGGTTAGAGCCTGAAGAGCTGAGGCTCCAGTGGAACAATGCCCCTCACCCTTATGCAGGGGTGAGAGGGAAAGTCTACTCCCACCCAGAGGGCGTCCTCTGCGGTGGGCATCGGGGTATTGAGGCCCCTCTCAGACCATCCTGAGGAGAACGTGCTTGGAGGAAAGGAGAGGAGAGGAGAGAGACTGTATGTTAAATGTCCTTAAATTCGCTGTTTCTGTAGATTTACGTCAGTATAACAGAATTCAGCATTCTTGTCGTTTGCACACAAAAACAAAACATTTATTTTGAAAATAATTACTTACATACAAAAATAGTAAGAATGACGATGATGTTTCAAATAGATTGATATTCTTAAGAATAGTTGCACATAGTAACCTTCTTTCTCCTCTTCATGATATCATCACTCTGGCCTGGTCTTTCTTCCTCTGGCCTATCTTCTCCTAAACTCACTAAGCTCACTGCTGTATTTATCCATAAAGACCCACCCAGTCAGCCATTTTAACCTTTAAAATGTTATATCCCAACATGGTATTCACCTACATTACTGATGTCGTATGAACTACTTCTGAACATATAAGTAGTTTCAAACTTGCTGAATGGGAAAGTCTTATGCAGCATTTTTCCCAGTTAGGACTTGCAGCTGTTCAACAACTTGAGGCCACGAATTGACCTTTAGGGTCAATTCTGTCTGTCAGAATAGATCTGACCTTTTACTTAGAATACTGCATACTGTATGTAACAATAACTGAACACACAATCAGATAATATATAGATATGAAGGAAAGTCCATACTATTATACTGTATACTTTAACATTCTGCCTTTGATAACAGATTCATTCATTACAATATAATTATTGCTAAATTGGATTTCTTACACTGTACACCTTGGGGGATTCTGTGGGCTGTGCTATCCCTACTGCTGCTGTTGTTGTTGCAGCTGCATGCTGGAAAGCCGCTGGTGTATAATATCCGCAATAAAGAGAGACGTTGCATTTTACCAAAGACTATTGTGTCTTTCGGGAGCATCCACCCTGGGACCAGGGTTGTTCTTCTGTACGGGTCCTCTCCCATATCCCTGGGAGTTATAGAAGATGGAGACACTGCACCACCACTAAAAGAATGGAGGCTACTAACCCAGAAGCCTGGTCCTGTCTCCCCAATAACATCGCGGGGAGCTCAGGCTCTCCTGTTCCTCACAGGTATGCACCACCGACACGCATGTGATCCGCCCTCACGCACCCTAGATACAGCAGATGAGTCTAGGGGGGGGGCGGGGGATATGGGTTACAGTTACATAGTAGATGAGGTTGAAAAAATACGTAGGTCCATCAAGTTCAACCTATGTTAAATTTAGACAACAGATACTTTATCCTATATCTCTACTTACTTATTGATCCAGAGGAAGGCAAACAAAAAACCCCAGAGTCACATCATCCAATTATATCTCATAAGGGGAAAATAAATTCCTTCCCGACTCCAAGAATTGGCAATCGGATTACTCCATGGCTCAGCATCCTTCCCATGTATACTTATTTGGTATATCCCTGTATACCTTTCCCATCTAAAAAGATGTCCAACCTTTTTCAGAACAAATCTATTGTATCTGCCATCACAGTCTCCATGGGTAATGAATCCCACAGTGTAACTGCCCTTACTGTAAAGAACCCTTTCCTTTGTTGCTGGTGAAATTTCCTTTCCTCCAACCTTAAGGGATGGCCCGAGTCCTTTGTACTACCCGTGGGATGAATAGTTCTTTTGAAAGCTCCTTGTATTGTCCCTGAATATATTTGTATATAGTTATCATATCCCCTCTTAGACGCCTCTTTTCTTTTTTTTATTACTTAAGTTTTTTATTAATCATTTTTCCAAAAGTAAGAGGGTTACAAACAGAAAAAAAAGGGGGAGAACCATACAACGGTATAATATTGCAAATAGTCTGATTACACATTAGGAAGGGGGGAGATTATGGGAAGGGGGGAAGGGGACAGCATTTGAAACCATGTAACATATTAAATAACAGGTGAGGTACAACATAGATCATAAATCTTAAATCACTCTGTTCAGAATAATCTAGTCTAAATATGGGGATATACCTGCGTGTCTAAACCAAGGGGCCCATGTCTCTGAGAATTGTGAAGTGGAACCAGTTATGTAGGCAGTGAGTTTTTCCATGTAGTCTATGTGCCAGATTTTGTTATTGATTTGGTTTAAGGATGGGGGAGTCGGTTGTTTCCAGTTTTTGCCGATGGTGCATCTAGTAGCATTTAGGATTTGGGAGATAAATTTAATTTCTTTTTTGTTACGATTGGCCATTGGTTTTCCCAATACTATATATATTAGGTCCTGTGGGACAGTGATTCCCAGAACCCTGTGTATTAAAGCAAACACTTCCCTCCATGTTTGCTGAATTTTTGGACACGACCAGGATATGTGCAGTATATTCCCCCTTTCGCCACAACCACGCCAACATAAAGGAGAGACACCCGGGAGAAAGGAGTTCAACCTGGTGGGAGTCATGTACCATCTAAATATTAGCTTGTAAATATTCTCCTTAATCACCACACAGGAAGAATTTTTGGAGGCGGCTTCCCAGACATCCTTCCAAACATCAAGGTCCAAATTGATATTCAACTCCTCCTCCCAGGACACCATATATTTATCAGGAGTATGGCTATTTTTGACGGGAGTCAAACTATGGTATAGCCTGGAAGTAATGCCCTTCATAACAGGCTGATGTACACACCAGTCTTCATATAGCGTTAACACATGTGGTTGGTTTGGCTTGTAAATGTATTGAATATAGTGCCTAACTTGGAGAAATCTGAAAAATTCAGAAGAGGGAATGTCGTGGCTCGTTTGTAACGAGGTGAACGGAGGGTATTTACCTTTGATGAGAATATCATTAACTCTTAGGAGTCCTTTTTGGACCCAAAGGTTGGATTGTTGGTTATTAGTGTAAAAAGGGAGGGAGGGATCTGAAAACAGGGGTTGCATGAGGGATGGGGTACCAGTCAGTTGGAACCTAACTTTAAGGGAGTCCCAAAGATTACATGCAAAAGATAACACCAGGTTTGTGTAAACCTCAGCTGGTCTGGATTTTCTATTAAGCCAGAGGAGAGTCTTAATTTCGCATGGGGAGCAGATCGATTCTTCTAGTTCGACCCATCTTTTTTCGGTTGGGTTTGAATGCCAACTAACTAGTTGCCCTAGTTGTGCCGCTCTATAGATTTATAAAGGATATCTTTGCGGACTCTAGGACGTCTATTTTGCCATACAAATTTCAGAATTTTATTTGGAATATTGTTTAGGTCCTTCTGACAAATCTTTACTGGGAGAGTTTGGAAGAGGTACAGTATTCTAGGTAAGATGTTCATTTTAATAGTGGCGATCCTTCTGAACCAAAATATGATGAATGGATTCCAGGTGGACAAGTCCTTTGCAACTTGGTCAAATAAAGGTTTAAAGTTTATTTTGTATAGGGATGAGTAGTCTTTTGTTATTTGAACCCCTAAATAATATTTAATGTGGGTCTGATTCCACTTACATAGTTACATACAGCTGTAGTTACATAGTAGATGAGGTTAAAAAAAGACGTACGTCCATCAAGTTCAACCTATGCTAAATTCAGACAACAGATACTTTATTCTATATCTAGACTTACTTATTGATCCAGAGGAAGGCAAACAAAAAACCCCATTAAGGGGAAAAATTAATTCCTTCCTGACTCCAAGAATTGGCAATCGGATTAATCCCTGGATCAACATCCTTCCCATGTATACTTATTTGGTATATCCCTGTATACCTTTCCCATCTAAAAAGATGTCCAACCTTTTTTTGAACAAATCTATTGTATCTGCCATCACAGTCTCCATGGGTAATGAATTACACATTTTAACTGCCCTTACTGTAAAGAACTCTTTCCTTTGTTGCTGGTGAAATTTCCTTTCCTCCAACCTTAAGGGATGGCCCGAGTCCTTTGTACTGCCCGTGGGAGGAATAGTTCTTTTGAAAGCTCCTTGTATTGTCCCTGAATATATTTGTATATAGTTATCATATCCCCTCTTAGATGCCTCTTTTCTAATGTAAATAAATCTAATTTAGCTAGCCTCTCCTCATAAGTTAGAATTTCCACCCCCTTTATTAATTTTGTGGCTCTTCTCTGCACTCTCTTTAGTTCCATAATGTCTTTTCTTAAGATTGGTGCCCAAAATTGTACTCCATATTCAAGGTGTGGTCTTACTAATGCTTTGTAAAGGGGCATAATTATATTTACTTCCCTTCCATCCATTGCCCGTTTGATGCAAGATAAGATCTTGTTTGCCTTTGCAGCTACTGCATGACATTGGGCACTATTGCTAAGCCTGCTGTCTACAAGCACTCCTAAATCCTTCTCCATCAAGGATTCCCCCAATATATCTCCATTTAATTTGTAAGTCGCCTTTTTATTCTTGCATCCCAAATGCATAACCTTACATTTATCTGTATTAAACCTCATTTGCCATTTACCTGCCCACGTTTCCAGTCTCTCCAAGTCCTTCTGAAGGGAAATTTCATCCTGCTCTGATTCTATTACCTTACACAATTTAGTATCATCAGCAAAGATGGAGACTTTGCTCTCGATCCCAACCTCAAGGTCATTAATAAACAAGTTAAAAAGCAGGGGTCCCAGTACCGATCCTTGAGGTACTCCACTCACGACTTTAGCCCAACCTGAAAAAGTTCCATTTATGACAACCCTCTGTTGTCTGTCCTTTAACCAGTTTTCAATCCAGGTGCATATATTATTACTGAGTCCAATTTTCTTTATTTTGTACACCAACCTCTTGTGTGAAACCGTATCAAAAGCCTTTGCAAAATCTAAGTAGACCACATCAACTGCATTACCCTGGTCTAAATTCCTACTTACCTCCTCAAAGAAACAAATAAGGTTAGTTTGGCAAGATCTATCCTTCATAAATCCATGCTGACGATTACTAATAATTTTGTTTTCCATTAGGTATTCCTGAATATTATCCCGTATTTAACCTTCAAGTAGTTTCCCTACTATTGAAGTCAGGCTTACAGGTCTGTAATTCCCTGGGTGTGATCTAGCTCCCTTTTTAAATATAGGCACCACATCTGCTTTACGCCAATCTTGTGGTACTGAGCCTGTGGAAATGGAGTCCTTGAATATTAAATATAATGGTTTTGCTATTACTGAGCTTAACTCATTGAGAACTCTTGGATGTATGCCATCGGGGCCAGGTGCCTTATTTACTTTAATTTTTTCAAGTCGCTTATGAACTTCTTCCTCAGTTAACCAATTGGTCATTAATATGGAGGTTGTGGCTTCCTCCTGTGGCACTACTATTGAACCTGATTCTTCCCTGGTAAACACAGAGGCAAAGAATTTGTTTAATACCTCTGCTTTTTCCTTATCTCCAATAATCTGCCTACCCATCTCACACTGAAAGGATCCTATATTTTCTTTTCTCATGTTTTTGTTATTAAGGTACTTAAAGAACTTTTTAGGGTTGACCTTACTTTCTATTGCAATCCTTTTTTCATTATCCATTTTTGCTAATTTGATTGCCCTTTTGCAATTTTTGTTACATTCCTTATAATTCTGATACGATGTCTCTGTCCCTTCTGACTTAAAGAATCTAAACGCCTTCCTCTTCTTGTCCATTTCCTCCCCTACCTGTTTATTTAGCCACATTGGTTTTGACTTAATTCTTTTATACTTATTACCCAAGGGTATACAGTACACTGATAAGTGTGCTTTTCTAACAATGTTTTAAAGACTGCCCATTTATCTTCTACATTTTTCCCTGCAAAAACATCATCCCATTGTATTACTACTAGATTAGACCTCAGTTTATTAAAATCTGTCTTTCTAAAGTTTAAAGTCTTTGTTGAACCCAAGTAATCTGTTTTTTGATAATTTATTTCAAATGAGACCATGTTATGATCACTGTTGCCCAAATGTTCCAGGACTTGAATATTTGTTATTACTTCTACATTGTTTGATATGACCAAATCCAGAACTGCCCCTCTCCTGGTTGGTTCCTCAATAATTTGGGTCATATAATTATCTTTAAGCACCCCCAAAAACCTGTTTCCTTTTGTTGTAACGCTAATCTCATTGCCCCAGTCTATGTCTGGATAATTAAAATCCCCCATTATGCAAACATGACTCAGTTTTGATGCCTTCTCCATTTGCAAATGTATTTTAGCTTCCTCAATCTCACAGATATTTGGTGGTTTATAGCATATTTCCACAAACATTTTCTTTATACTTTTACCTCCACTGCTAATTTCTATCCACAAGGTCTCTACATTTTCATCATTCCCTTCATAGACATCATCCCTTATAATAGGTTTTAGATCTGGTTTAACATATAGACATACTCCACCTCCCCTTCTATTTGTTCGGTCCTTCCGAAAAAGAGAATACCCCTCTAAATTAACTGTCCAGTCATGAGTTTCATCCCACCATGTTTCAGTAATGCCTATGATATCATACTGCTCCCTTGTAGCTATTAATTCAAGCTCCCCCATTTTATCTGTCAGGCTTCTTGCATTAGCAAGCATGCATTTCAGGTTTTTTTCAGCCTGTACTATTATCTTATCTGCTCCTTCCTTTCTGCTCCCACTTGGTTTAGTCTTTAGAAGTTTTCTAGTATTATCTCTATTTATTATGGGTATCTCACTGCTTGTCAAATTTGCACCTGCCCCATTCTACCTCCATACCACCTTGTATCCTCATCTATTCCATTTAGTTCATTATTTGTTTCATTCCCCTCCCCCCTCCATCCTAGTTTAAAATCTCCTCCAACCTTTTTAGCATTCTCCCCCCTAGCACAGAAGATCCCTCTTCATTGAGGTGCAATCCGTCCCTAGAATATAGATGGCACCTCTCAGAAAAGGAGTCCCAGTGCTCTAAAAACCCAAACCCCTCCTTCCTACACCACTTACTTAGCCATGCATTAACCTCCCTGACCTCTGACTGTCTCCCTGCGGTAGCGCATGGCACTGGTAGTATTTCAGAAAATACTACCTTGGAGGTCCTTGCCTTAAGCTTTTGGCCTAGATCCTTGTAATCATTTTTTAGGACCCTCCATCTTTCTCTAACTTTGTCATTGGTGCAAACATGTACCAAGACCGCCGGGTCAATCCCAGCTCCCCCAACAATCTGTCTACCCGATCCGCAATGTGCCGAACCCGAGCACCCGGGAGACAACAAACTGTTCGGTTCATGCGGTCCCGGCAACAGATTGCCCTATCTACCTTCCTAATAATGGAGTCCCCTACTACCACAATCTTTCTTTGCATCTGAGCATCCTGAGTCCCCACTGTGCTGGAGGAACTATTCCCCTGGCTGCTAGAGGAATTAGTCTCCCCCAGCCTTGCCATTTCTGCCCCAACATTCCCAATATCTTCACTCAACACAGCAAATCTATTGGGATGTGTCAGCTCAGAAACGACCTGCCTCTCCCTATTGCCCCTGCTTCCCCTTCTAACTGTCACCCAGCTACCTACCTGCTCCTCACTAACAGCAACCAAGCTACCTACATGCTCCTCACTAAAAGCACCACCATCTGCACCACTAGTCGAAGCAAGGGCCTGCTCAGTGAGCTCTAATTCCCTTTCAAGATTGCCAATGTCCCTCAATATTGCAAGTTGCCTCTTCAGATCAGCAATCTCTGATTCTAAAGAGACCACCCGCTCACACCTCTCACAGCGGTATGCTCCTTGGAACAACTGCTCCAAGTGCACATACATGTGGCAAGATGTGCATTGAGTGGCATTTTCAATCCTGCTCATTCTAGCAACTATGAAGTTTAGAAGTACTAACAGTAAACTGTACTTCAATAAACTATACCTTGTTTAACTGCTTCCTTGTTCAAACTGCTTCTGGTTCTAACTGCACACACTTTAACCAACAGCACTTCAATCAACCACACAGATCAATCAGTACACGCAAAATTAAGTTGAAGTAACTTTACCATATCCTTGGGAAGGTTTAAGCCAAGAGCCATAGATTTAGAGTGTTTAATCTTGTATCCTGAGAGGGAGCCGAACTCAGATAGAGCTTGGAAAAGGTTGGGGAGTGAGATAAGAGGGTTTGAGAGCGTCAGTAGTATGTCATCCGCATAGAGAGCTATCTTGAATTCCTTCTGTCCAACATTGATACCCGTGATATTGGGGTTCATTCTTATCTGGCAGGCTAATCGTTCAATTGCCAAAGCAAACAACAAGGGGGACAGTGGGCACCCCTGTCTGGTTCCGTTCGATATTGGGAAAGGGTCAGACAAGGAGTTATTCGTTTTTACTATGGCTGTTGGAACAGAGTATAACGTGTTTATACTGTTTAAGATTTTGGGAGTAAATCCCATTGTGAAAGTGTGGCCTTCATAAACTGCCAATCCAGCCGATCAAAAGCTTTTTCAGCATCTAGTGAAAGTAATAATGATGAGCGTGAGGTTTGTTTTGCTACATGTATTAAATTCACCGTCCTCCTTGAGTTGTCAAGGGCTTGTCTGCCCAAGACAAAGCCAACCTGGTCCGGATGGATCAATCTTGGAAGAATATTGTTTAATCTAGTGGCCAAGATTTTTGCGTATAATTTTAGATCTGTATTTAACAAATATATAGGTCTGTAGCTAGAGCACATCATGGGATCTTTTCCATCTTTTGGGATTACGACTATGGTTGCTCGTAGCATATCTCTGGGTGGGGGGAGGCCTAAAAGCATCTCATTAAATACTTTGGTTAAGTGTGGGAGGAGTATTATGGAGAGTTTTTTGTAGTAAAGATTTGAAAATCCATCCGGACCAGGGGCCTTCCCATTTTTCAAAGATTTGATAGCCTCCAAGATTTCAGGGGGTTCTATATTTTTTTCCAGATTTATTACATCTTCTGGTTCCAGCGTGGGGAGCCGGCATTGAGTTAGAAAGTTTTTAATTTTTTCCGCTTTTTTGTTTTTAGCCAATTCTCCCACTGGGCCAGGCAGATTGTAAAGAGATGCATAATATTCCTTAAAAGCTTCACTTATAACTTTGGGTCTATTTGATATCTTTCCATTCTTAGTATAAATATTATGGATCCTAGCTTTAACCTGCTTTTGTTTTAGCTTACGTGCCAGCATTTTATCTGCCTTATTACTTTTTTCGTAGTATTTCTGTTGGGTCCATCGTATAGCTCTCTCTGCGTTTGTCACTAACAAAAGATTTAATTGCCCTCTAACTGAGATTATTTGTCTATAGTTTTTTCGGGAGGGATTTGCTTTATGGATACTTTCTAGTTCTGATAGCTTTTGTGTTAATGTCACAATGTGTTCCGCTTTTTCCTTCCTTTTCCGAGAAGCCAGAGCGATCAGCTTACCTCTAAGCACAGATTTATGGGCCTCCCAAAGGGTAAAAGGGGAAATCTCAGTTAGAGGGCAATTAAATCTTTTTCAAAATACTGGACCAGTTCCTCTTCCAATTTTTGGAGATTTTGTGGGTTCGACAATAATGATTCATTTAAGGACCACAACCTTGTTTTGTTTTTGGTGGTGAGGCCATCAAGTTTAGTTATAATTGTAGAGTGGTCTGACCAAGCAGAGGGGGCAATTATTGCTGAGGAAATGTTATTGCTAATTTGTTGGTCAATTAAAATATAGTCTATACGTGAATAGCTGTTATGTGGGTGAGAGAAGAAGGAAAAATCTTTTTCCTTGTTGTTCTTTAATCTCCAGGAGTCTACCACCATCAGATCCTTGGTCATGGATACGAGACCACGAGTTGAGGGAACTATCTTTTGTGGTGGTGAAATACTGGGAAATGTATCTAAATTTGGGTCCATGATTGCGTTTAAATCCCCTGCAAGAATTAGAAAACCTTTCTGAACAGAGTTTATTAAATTTGTGAGCTCCTGGAAAAAGGATTCTTGCTTTTCATTAGGGGCATATACAGCACCGACAAAGTTTATTGCAGCAAATGCCGCCGGTTCACCGGGATTTACTCCGGCTGGTGCTGAGGAAAGTCAGCACATCAGCCGCATCCAGCCGCGTCCCCTCCGTTCCCCCCCCCCTCCAATCCGCGCGCAATTTAAACATCTTCCCGACCCCCTAGCTGCGCCTGCTGTGCCCCTCTGCTTCCCCGCTCCCCCGCTTACCTCACTTCAAACCTTCAGGGGAGTCGGGGAAGCCGGGGAAGCCGGGGAAGCCGGGGAAGCCGGGCGCTCGCTTGACTGTGACGTCACCGACGTCACGCGAACGAGCCGCTTCTCAACGCTTCTCCACGCTGCCGCCACGCATCCTGCCGAGCGGCATTTGCTCGAATAAACTTTGTTGCTACTGTATGTTAGCTATTGTCAGATGGGTAGAGTCTAGTAATCCTGTAACAATTAAAATTCTCCCAGCAGGGTCATTTTAAATTTTGTCTACTTTGAAATTTAGATTTTTGTGGAAAAGTGTAGCCACTCCATTTTTTTTTGTATGGGATAATGAGTGATAGATTAGAGGGTAGTCGCTACTGTACAGCAGAGATTGATCCTCCTTTTTCAGATGCGTTTCTTGTAACAAAATGACATCTCCTGCAAGTCTTTTGGCATCTGAAAGGGCTATTCGTCTCTTACGGGGGTGTAGAGGGAGAAAGGGGGTGGCCCGGTATTAAAGGGGTTGCACCCCATATGGCCATCCCCTGACCTCACCAGAGAGACAAGAGGTTAACTGGACTGCGGTCCAGGGATGATGAGGTTTGCACCTTGTTGTACCTTGAAAATGTATGTTCCCCTGTTCCCATATTTCATTATAAGCATGTATTTTAATGTTTTAAAGTGCATTTCTGTATCTCCAGTTCTGGAGATCGCAGAGAGTTCATATTTGGCCAATATGTGGAGTCACTGTAGGCATTAAAAACTGGCAAAGATCGACCCACTGAGCCCACCAGAATGGAATTTATTAATATGTGTAGATATTAAAGTGTATATGTATTTTATTTTGGATCTGTTCTGAAAATGCAGACGCCATTTGCTAGGCTAATAGGTCATGAAGGGCAGACGGCTGAGTGGACTAAGCACGGTGATCAAAAGTTAACTGCCTTGATTGTTACCCAATGTCTAGGGATTAAGTATTAGTCAATCAACAAACTCTGTTACCTGAGGGCATGGGTTAGTCTGTTAGTCTGTTAGTCTCTACGTTAGATAATTGTTCACCAATAGGCTGTGGTCAATGTTAAGAATAGGGTTGCACAGGTATATAAACTGTGTCAACCCTACAGTTTTTAGTTGTGCTGGAGTTGTGCTTCTGATTCCACCTGGAATGTCACTGGATTGATGGAGAATTGCTAGCGGATACTTCTCCATTCCCCAACCCTAAGTAAGTGTTATCTTCTTGCCTGTTAATTGTACTATATTGCTGTGTTCACCTTATTTAAAGAATAAATTATATTTTATTATATCTAAGCCTCGTTCAGTTCAACCCAGATATTTGGTGTTCATTATATCTTGTCATAAGCTACCGTGACAAGCTCTATAATTAACTGGTGGCAGCGGCGGGATTGAACTGGACCTGTGTTACAGTATACTGCGGGATACTGTAACATAGTAGGAACTTGATGGTAATTGCAAGTTCCTGGGACTAAAGATATTGAACACAGAGTAGTGCAACAGTTAACACAAGCTGTAACACCACCTCACTGCTGTGACTGAACCATGAGCTAGGTTGAAGGCTCATCCAACATGTGGACCCGAGCTCAGCTGAAGGACAAGTGCCGTGAATATGGACTGCCCTATGAGAACCAGGAGGTCGCAGACATGGTTTACGCAATCGGTGACTGTGAAGCCCGGCTTGCAGAGCCTCAGGACACGGCTCAGCTTGCCCTTTTACAGCCACCCGAAGATCAGGGAAGGAACCCAGTGCCGGGGCGGCAGAATCTCGGGGAGGGAATGAGTGCACCTCCCCGGAGCAGTGCAACAGGAGGGGTACTGGTTGCTGCGGCTACCAGTCCGTTCACCCCTGAAATGTTGGCACTGATTACTGCGTGGGGAGACAGAGGGACACCGGAGGAGCGGCTGCAATTTATCACTATGGCAGTGAACAGACCCACTTATTGCCCCCCTGTCCAACCCAATACAGATGAACTCAAACTGGACCAGCACAGTCTCACCAAGTTCGTGGAAGGCACTGACCAGATTGACAGTTTCTTAAAGAACTTTGAAACGCAGTGCCGGCAGTACGAAGTGCTTCCCCAGCATACGGTTGCACGTTTGGACCCCTTACTGTCCGGCTTGGCTAAGCAGACGATGATGGCGCTTCCAGATGAGTATGCTGATGACTACCGGGGGACTATGCTGAAGCCTACCGGGGTAAATTCCGGCAGGAGGAGAGGCAGCCCCAGGAGTTCTATGTTACCTACGTGACCCGCATGGCTTTGTACGGGATACGCTGGGTGGAGGGCTATGAGGCACGGACTTACCAATGCCTGCTGGACCTCATCTTTCAGGAGGAGCTCATGGAGCAGTGCCCGCCGGCGGTGAGGGCTTGGGTGTACGACAAGAAGCCCAAGACTTACCAGGAGGCGGCGAGGCTTGCAGATGACTATGTGGCCAGCCGAGCCCTGATGACCGCCAAACTAGTAGCCAAGGCGGCGGCGGCACCGGACAGAAAGTCTGCCAATACCCCCCCAATGGACTCAGAGGCCGCCTGCGGGCAGCAGTCCACCGAAGGCGGGGGAGCTCCGGCACGAGCGCCGGTGCTACAACTGCAACCGCCCTGGTCAAATCAGACCAGATTGCCCGGAACCCCTGAGTTCCGGCAGACTCCATCGGGGGCAACGCACCCCAGCTGCGAAGCCGGTAGCCGCGTGCGGGTGGCTTCCACCGAAGCAGCCGGACCGGTCCTGGAGACAACTCCCAGCGAGACGTCCCATGCAGCACCTGTCCCGGTTTCATCGGTGCCTACAGCCAGGAGCGGAGGACATCTCAGCGCGGACCTGCAGCAGACGGACGGCCGGAGCAGACATCTCACCCCGGTCACAGTCGGTGACCGGCAAGCAGTCGGCTTGCTGGATTCAGGAGCTGCAGTGACCCTGGTCTGACCTGATATGGTCCGGCCAGAGAATTACTCCCAGGCCCTGGGATATAGATCACTGCGGCCGACGGAGAGCCACGTTTCTTGCAAGTGGCCAGAATCTTTTTGGATTGGGGGGAGGGCCAGGGTGTGCGGGAGGTGGGGGTTTTACCCGGTTTGGATGCCGATGTTCTTCTTGGCAACGATCTGGATAGGAGAAGTTGTGGATAATGTCATCAACATTTCACATAAGACTCTTACTGATGACCAGATTGCGGTTCTAAATAGGGGTTTAAATTTTGCCCCATATCAAGATTTTAATTTATTCAATACCATCATTGATCTCCAAAAATTCATTCGTAAATTGTCTCTTAAAAAATATTTCAATAGCAAAGGGACAACAGAGGTTCCACTATATTCCACTGATAGAGGTCTAGCTGAGAATGTTGATGGTATTGATGTTTCAATGGAGAATTTGGATTTGCATTTATTTCGTGAACAATGTGCTTTATCGGATCTTAGTGATCTTTATGATGAACAAAATCAGGATTTGGCGCCTGAGATCCCTTCCTCATTCAGCTTCTTTGGGCAATTACACTCAGGTCTTAAGAAGAAATCAACCTTTTGTCCTCAAATTTTTAATAATCATAATATTAAGGCCTTTGAGAAGCTGGTTGAGAGGGATCTCAGGTTATTGGCTAGGGGTATTGTACCCCGGGGGGTTCCCTCTTTAAATAGAACGAATCTGTCAGATATTGATTTCCAGGAGATGATTGCCCTCAGGGAAGATAGGTCTATTACAATCAAAAAGGCTGATAAGGGAGGGGCCATTGTGGTGCTCTCTTCTTCAGATTACTAGGCAGAGGCACTGAGATTACTTGAGGATGCTGAATCTTACAAAAAACTGACATATGATCCAACATGTGAATTTTTACATCTTTTGAAAGAGATTCTTGAAGAAGGAAAGGCCCTACACTGGCGACACACTTTATTCGAGCTCGGCTAGTCCCACGAATTCGGGTATACCCGGGTGTATTGAGGTTTGTGACTGTTTTCTGCCCGAGTGCATTGAGTTATTTTCCGGCAGGGATTGAAGCATTTTATTCCCGTTGGCTGCAATACTGCACAGTACATATATATATACTGCATTACAATTCATGAATTTATGCCATCTGGTAGACACGCGAAGCATTGCAGCCTATTAAATCCTAATCATTATCATTTAACAGATCAGCCGCCCGTCAGCCAGGCATGAACCCAGGCTGGGAAGGCAAATGCAACGGGGCTTGTCAGAGGTGAGGAGCGGCGCATTCCAGGTATCTGCCAGGTACATACCGGGTATTTGCTCGAATAAAGTGTGTCGGTGCAGTATTTGTACTTAACACAAAGGAATATGAGTTTCTTTACAATGGCTCACCTATTGTGCCCATCTTCCACCATCTCCCAAAGATCCATAAGTCACTTGTCCGCCCTCCTGGGCGGCCCATTGTGGCCAGTATTGGATCTTTGGGAGATGGGTTATCACGCTACATTGTTGGTTTTTTGCAGCCACTGGTAAAAAAATCTGCCTTCTTTTCTGAGAGACTCTATGGATCTTTTATCCGCTATAAAAAATGTTAGTTGGAAAAAGACATTTAGATGGGTGACATTGGACGTGATGTCACTTTACTCAATCATAGATCATGAGCAAGGGATTCGAGCAGTTGAATTTTTTCTTGATGCTTCTACATTGTCCATTTCATTACGTGCCTTTCTTATGGATTCTATTATGTTTCTGCTCACCCATAATTATTTTTCTTTTGATGCACAGTTTTATCTTCAGACACGGGGTACTGCTATGGGGACGTCATTTGCCCCCTCTTATGCTAATTTGTTTATGGGTCTTTGGGAATCCACACACATTTTCGGTGCTGACAATTCCTTTCGTCATCAGATTATTTTTTATAAAAGGTATATTGACGATTTGATTATGATTTGGGATGGGGATTTATTATCACTGCATGCCTTTATCCATATACTTAATATTAATTCTTTAAATCTTAAATTTACTTATGAAGAACACATGAATCACATCAATTATTTAGACATTACTTTATTTATTGACACGACAGGCACTATTCAAACGGACATTTTTAGAAAGCCTCTTTCACGTAATACTTTATTGGAAGCAGACAGTAGTCACTCTAAATCAGGGGTGGGCAACCTATTTTTCAATGTGGCCACAAGTGTGGCGAATTAGAAGTGAAAATAGCCACAAAGTGTTAAAATTGAGGTATTGTGTTGTGCATGCGAAAATTTGTTATTTCTCCTCTGCTCATCCCCTCAGCACTAGTGCCACCGCCGCCGCCGGCATACTCGCACTTGCCGGGAGGGGGGGGGGAGGGCGGAGAGGGGCGCGAGGGGACTCTCACTTGCCACCACGCTTCCCATTACAATGGGAAACAACAAGTAGTTACTCAATTCGCCACACTTTGACTGCCAATTAACTAGTTCAATTTATTAGGGGGCTCTGAATAGGGAAGTGCTTGTCAACCAAGTGTTTTCTTTACCCTGTGCATATCTTGTCCTTATCAGAGAGATGATAAAGATAAGGGGAGAGGGGGCTGTGTGTGACTGCAAGTACTTGCTGTGCACACAGTAACAACAGACAAAGGGGAAAGGACATCAACCCCAACCATTAGCTCATAGTGTTTTTAAATTAATCCTTATTGGTGTCAGATTTGGGTAAAAAACAAACAAAAAAAACATCAATCACCTAGGTTTAACCCTTTAAACATGAAACTTGAAAGTTATAATAAACCTGAGGGGGGAAGAGAGAGAGAGAGGGGGGGGGGATAGAGAGAGAGAGAGAGAGAGGGGGGGATAGAGAGAGAGAGAGGGGGGGGGAGAAAGAGAGAGGGGGGGAGACAGAGGGGGGGGGAGAGAGAGGGGGGGAGAGAGAGAGGGGGGGGATAGAGAGGGAGAGGGGAGAGAGGACGCACGCACCAGCACGCATGCACCAGCACGCACACACCAGCACACCAGCACGCACACACCAGCACACCAGCACGCACACACCAGCACGCACAAACCAGCACGCACACACCAGCACGCACACACCCGCACGCACACCAGCACGCACACACCAGCACACCAGCACACCAGCACGCACACACCAGCATGCACACACCTGCATACACACACACACACACACACACACACACACACACACACACACACACACACACACACACACAACAGCACACACACACACCAGCACACACACACACACACCAGAACACACACCAGCACACACCAACACACACACACACACACACACACACACCAGCAAACCAGCACACCAGCACACCAGCAGACCAGCACACCAGCACACACACACACACACACACCAGCATGCACACACCAGCATGCACACACCTGCACACACACACACACACACACACACACACACACACACATACACACACACACACACACACACACACACACACACACACACACACACACACACACACACCAGCACACACACACACCAGCACACACACACACAATCAGCACACACACACACACACCAGCACACACACCAGCACACACACACACCAACACACACACACACACACACACACACACACACACACACACACACACACACACACACACACACACACACACACACACACACACACACACACACACCAGCACACCAGCACACCAGCACACCAGCACACACACACACACCAGCACACCAGCATACACATACACACACACCAGCACACACACACAAACCAGCACACACACACAAACCAGCACACACACACAAACAGCACACACACACACCAGCACACACACACCAGCACACACACACCAGCACACACACACACCAGCACACACACACCAGCACACACACACCAGCACACACACACACCAGAACACACACACACAATCACCAGCACACACACCAGCACACACACACACACCAGCACACACACACACACACCAGCACACACACACCAGCACACACACACACAAACCAGCACACACACACAAACCAGCACACACACACAAACCAGCACACACACACCAGCACACACACACACCAGCACACACACACCAGCACACACCAGCACACACACACCAGCACACACACACCAGCACACACACACACACACACACACACACACACACACACACACACACACACACACACACACACACACACACACACACACACACACACACACACACCAGCACACACACCAGCACACACACACACCAGCACACACAGACACCAGCACACACACACACACCAGCACAGTGTTGGCTACTATATTCTTGAGCTCCATTGGTCGGTCTGGCCAGGGGCTCCGAGCCTCGGGCGGCCACTCACTCTCTCCCAGAGTACAAGATCCCTGCTGCCAATGACAAACCCTGCCAACACCACCCAATCAGCACTCCCCAGTGCCCCCGGACTCGCACCCGGTTGGCTGGTGTTTTCAAATAGCACACACTTTCCTGTCCCCGCAGCCCCGATTAGCTTCAGTGCTGAGTGAGGGCGAAAGGCGAAGCTCACAGGGCTCGCTTGCTGATTGGAAGGGAAGTCAGGTAGGTGGGCTGATGGCTCAAATATGGAACCTGATTGGTGCTTCAGGATTTCATTATATACCCTCCTCACTCTGTGTCCTGAACCTATGCAACGGCCATGTTGTGGTTGGCATCGCGCTGAGTTGGAATGGCAGCACTGAACAAGCGCTTGGCAGGAAGAGTCGCGCATGCGGGCGGGGGCGGGGGCGGGGGCGGGGGGGAGTCGCTCTTGACACACTTCGCCACACTTTGGCTGCCAATTCGCCACAAGTGGCGAATGGCGACAGGGTTGCCCACCCTGGCTCTAAATCATTAATTCGAAGTATACCCAAGGCTCAATTTCTTCTCTTAAGACGGCTTTGTTCAAATGACGATCTATTTGAGCATCAAGCAGAGGAATTAAAAACTTGATTTGCTCAAAGAAAATACAATCACACTGATATTGAAGAAGTATATCTGTGTGCTAAATCTGCAAACAGGATCGATTTGTTATCGAACTCATCTGTGAAGTTCAAGAAGAAACATGAATTGGATAGAGTGATGTCTCCTCTATTTGTCACCCAGTTTAGTCGCCAGGCTGAAAAAATTCGTTCTATCATTTACAAACATTGGGGGACCCTCACTCTTGATAAGGACCTACATAGTTCAGTTAATCAGGGTCCAGCCATTACATTTAGGAAATCCAAATCCTTATCTGACTATCTTTCTCCAAGTTTGTTTGACTCTAAGAAGTCTAACAAATGTGTTAAAATAAAAGGTTTTTTTAAATGTGGAAAATGTTGCGTTTGCTGCTATGCGAAACCAATTAAGTCTATTAAGACAATTTATTCAAAAAAGAACTATAGGATCCCATCCTTTATTAATTGTGACTCACAATTTGTCATATACTTTCTTACCTGTGGCTGTGGCCAAGGGTACGTGGGCCGTACCATACGTCCTGTTAAAAACAGAATTATGGGGCATATACGTTCCATTAAAAGAAAAGATTTAATGTTACCAGTTTCAAAACACGTTACTGACTGTCCTTCAGGTGGACTGTCAAATTTTCATTTTTCTGCTGTAGAACTTGTGTCCATGCCCATGAGAGGGGGTGATAGATTAAAGCTCCTAAACCAACGAGAGATGTTTTGGATCCATTCTTTGGATACATTATCCCCTGCAGGAATTAATACAGAATGGGATCTAAAACATTTTTTATGAACATTCTTTATGAGTATTCTTGCTATGCTTCCGACTCACGATGATAACAATGATTGTCTGTTTATCAAGTTATTTATTATTGTCATCTTTTTCTGCTTTCAAGTGATCAAATAAGATATATTTTCGTTATTTAATTCAATTGTCCTAAATTTTCTTTTGGCATCTATTCCTTATTATTTGTTTTCCCTTTTCTAATTATTTCTTTTTAGATTTATTTACATATGTCCTCTAAACCATATCTATTGTGTCTAGGAGTTTGATATGATATACCATTCATATGCCATCTTATGATATTCAAATTAACTAATTAATGGGTTGAATATATATTGAATATTCACTATAGATTTGGACATGTGTTTGTTTATGTTTCCACAGATGATATATATCTGTTATTGATATTTCTTTAGTATGTGATTGGTCTTTTTTATTACTTTTTTACCTGTTTATTCCCTCTATGTGGATCCCTTCCCTCTGAGCATTATGCCCCTTTCCTGTGTTTCATTTCACAGGGAATTTGTGTCCTGGGGGTTTGTGTTTACCTGGACACAGGTGGGCGGTGCTTTTGAGGGTGTAGACCATATAAGAGTTTGATTAAGACCAGTGAAACTACACTTTGATAAAGCGCACCATGCGAGAAACGCGTTAGAGGTTTCTCTTTTAAATTAGATATGTCCCAATAAATAATTTGTTATTTTTTCTATTAGCCTCCAGTTCTCATTTTTTCATAGTTGTGCTCCAAGTTTTTTTCTTCCTTTTTTTTCTTCCTGTTTACTGGCAACGATCTGGGACTGATGACCTGCACCTATGACCGAGTGCCCAAACCCGCTGCAGTGGCGGCGGTTACCCGGAGCCAGAAAGGCGGCAATGGCACCCCTGAAACCCCTACCGATAATAGGGGAACCCTTCCAGAAAGTAGCGATGGATCTTGTAGGACCCCTTATGATTCCTAGCAGGTCAGGGAAGCGCTACATCCTCACGGTGGTGGATTTTGCCACCTGGTACCCTGAGGCGGTAGCGCTTGGCACCATAAGTGCCAAGACAGTGGCAGCAGCTTTGCTGAACATTTTTGCTAGGGTAGGTTTCCCTAGTGAGATCCTAACCGATCAGGGGTCGCAGTTCATGAGTGAACTGTTACATTGTCTCTGGGATGCTTGCGGTGTACAGCACCGGCGCACTACCCCTTACCATCCCCAGACAAACGGATTATGTGAGAGGTTTAGCGGTACCCTGAAGCAGATGCTTCGGACCTTTATAGAGGCGGAGGGGAAAGACTGGGAGATTCATTTACAGCACTTGCTGTTTGCCTACCGAGAGGTACCGCAGGAATCTACAGGCTTCTCCCCCTTCGAGCTACTATATGGCCGCAGGGTACGTGGACCTCTGTACCTATTCCGTGAGGGATGGGAAGGGGAGGCTACTGCTACTGATGCATCAGTGATCCAGTATGTGGTAGATCTCAGAGACCGGTTAGAGATGCTCATGGGGGTGGCCCAGGACCACCTCAGGGCCACTCAGACCAAGCAAAAGCAATGGTATGACCAGCAGGCCCGTAGCAGGGAATTCATCCCAGGACAGCAGGTGCTTGTTCTCAAACCCACTCGGGAGAACAAGTTGATGGCTGCCTGGTCGGGACCGTACCCGGTCATCCAAAAGGTGAATGAGTGCAACTATGTTGTACAGTTAGAGCCTGAGAGGCACAAGACATATCACATTAACATGTTGAAAGAGTACAGAGCACCGAGTATGGGAGCAGTAATGGCCATTTGTAGCCCACTGCTGGAGGACCCGGCGAGAAATACTCTGCCTGATCTCCTAGGGGAGGCTAGGCAGGGAAACACTGTGGAGCAGGTGGAGATAGGGGCACAGTTGAGTGCTAGGCACAAGGGAGAAGCCAGGGACATGCTAGCTAAGTATGGGGCCCTCTTCACTGACATGCCAGGGACCACACATCTCACAAAACACCCAGTGCTCACAGGGGACCTGCAGCCTCTGCATAAGCACGCTTATAGAGTGTCAGCAGAGGTCAAGACCAGTATGGAGAGGGAGATGGAGGAGATGCTGACCCTAGGGGTAATTACTCCGTCCCAGAGTCTTTGGGCAAGCCCGGTAGTTCTAGTCCCTAAGAAGGACCCGGTTTTGTGTGGACTACCGCTTGCTCAACGCTGGGACGGTGTCAGATGCCTACCCCATGCCCCGCATGGATGAGTTACTGGATGAACTTGCGGGGGCAAAGTATCTGACCACTATGGATTTGAGCAAAGGGTATTGGCAAATCCCACTGACCCTGGCTGGGGAGAAGTCAGCATTCCTCAGCCCAAGTGGCCTCTATGAGTTTTTAGTGATGCCATTTGGGATGAAGAATGCCCCGGCTACCTTCCAACGCCTGGTCAATAGGTTACTGGAAGGGATGCAGAGCTATGCCAGGGCTTACTTAGATGACATTGCTGTCTTTAGTAATTCCTGGGACTCCCACTTAGGACATGTAGCTGCGGTGCTGGATAGGATCAGGGAGGCTGGGCTTACCTTGAAACCCACTAAGTGTATGGTAGGGATGGCAGAGGTCCTGTACTTAGGGCACAGGGTGGGTGGAGGGCACCTCAAACCAGAGCCAGCTAAGGTAGAAGCCATAGTTCAGTGGCCTGTTCCAAACACCAAGAAACAGGTCATGGCATTTTTGGGCACCGCAGGGTACTATAGGAAGTTTGTCCCACAGTACAGCGCCGTGGCCAAACCCCTAACTGATTTGACTAAGAAGCAACTGCCTGTGCTTATCACCTGGACTCCTGCCTGTGAAACTGCTTTCCAGGCACTGAAAACAGTGCTTGCTGGGGCCCCCATACTGGCTGCCCCAGACTATACCAAACATTTCGTCATACAGACTGATGCCTCGCACTATGGCATTGGGGCTGTGTTGAGCCAAGTGGGGGACGACGGTAGAGAGCACCCTGTGGTGTACCTCAGCCGAAAACTACTCCCCAGAGAGGTGGCCTATGCCACCATTGAGAAAGAGTGCTTGGCCATTGTGTGGGCACTCAAAAAACTCCAGCCCTATGTGTATGGAAGGGCTTTCATGGTCCTCACAGACCACAACCCCCTGAGTTGGCTGCAGAGGGCATCAGGGGAGAATGCCAAGTTGCTAAGGTGGAGCTTGGCCTTGCAAGAGTTGAGTTTACTATTCAGCACAAAAAGGGTAGTGAAAACAGAAATGCTGATGGACTTTCACGTCAGGACTATCCCTCTGAGACTGAGTTCGTTAAGGGTGCCAGCAGTGCCCCAC
Source organism: Ascaphus truei (assembly GCF_040206685.1). Classification (NCBI taxonomy): domain Eukaryota; kingdom Metazoa; phylum Chordata; class Amphibia; order Anura; family Ascaphidae; genus Ascaphus; species Ascaphus truei. Next base: position 64,836 of record NW_027457100.1, on the reverse strand, counting down.
TCCCCATTAGGGCCAGTGGGCCACAAGTCACCCATTAAGAAGGGGAGGTGTAGAGGGAGAAAGGGGGTGGCCCGGTATTAAAGGGGTTGCACCCCATATGGCCATCCCCTGACCTCACCAGAGAGACAAGAGGTTAACTGGACTGCGGTCCAGGGATGAGGTTTGCACCTTGTTGTACCTTGAAAATGTATGTTCCCCTGTTCCCATGTTTCATTATAAGCATGTATTTTAATGTTTTAAAGTGCATTTCTGTATCTCCAGTTCTAGAGATCGCAGAGAGTTCATATTTGGCCAATATGTGGAGTCACTGTAGGCATTAAAAACTGGCAAAGGTCGACCCACTGAGCCCACCAGAATGGAATTTATTAATATGTGTAGATATTAAAGTGTATATGTATTTTATTTTGGATCTGTTCTGAAAATGCAGACGCCATTTGCTAGGCTAATAGGTCCTGAAGGGCAGACGGCTGAGTGGCCTAAGCACGGTGATCAAAAGTTAACTGCCTTGATTGTTACCCAATGTCTAGAGATTAAGTATTAGTCAATCAACAAACTCTGTTACCTGAGGGCATGGGTTAGTCTGTTAGTCTCTACGTTAGATAATTGTTCACCAATAGGCTGTGGTCAATGTTAAGAATAGGGTTGCACAGGTATATAAACTGGGTCAACCCTACAGTTTTTAGTTGTGCTGGAGTTGTGCTTCTGATTCCACCTGGAATGTCACTGGATTGATGGAGAATTGCTATTGGATACTTCTCCATTCCCCAACCCTAAGTTTTGTTATCTTCTTGTCTGTTAATTGTACTATATTGCTGTGTTCACCTTATTTAAGGAATAAATTATATTTTATTATATCTAAGCCTCGTTCAGTTCAACCCAGATATTTGGTGTTCATTATATCTTGTCATAAGCTACCTTGACAGGGGGGTATTGAGTCCCTTAGTGTTTTGGGAAATTATATTAATTGGCATAGTGATGTTTTAAAAGTCTATGATACAGGTGAACAGAGCGATGACTTATCTATAGCAGAAGAAACTAAATCTTAACTATTGTAAACAGTCTGTATCATGAACATACACCTTGAGAGATACACATATTAACGTTCTGCAGTAACAAATGCTTGTAGAACTGGGTGTGGGGGGAGGGTGGACAAGGTAGGGTGGAGTTTAAAGAGGACCCCCGGTTTCCAAACTATATTTGGGGGGACCAACCATTTCAGTCCCGTGTGTTACGCCGGTGCTGCCCGCAGACCAGACCCGTCCCCTGAGCTGAAGGGGGAAGTGGTAATATACGCACCCGCAGCAAAGGGAGCGTGTCCAGAGTGTGGTATGAAGCGTTGCCAGGCCAGGTGTAGTAAGGTAGACAATACTTGCCGGTACCGGTTGTAGAGATAGAGAGAATGATGCCTTGTCGAAGTCAGGAAGTGGAGAGTGGAGATAGGTCGTAGTCCAAGCCGTGTTCAAGGGGTTACCAGAGTGAGCGTTGTCCAAGGAGTGCCGAGATCGAGAGCCAGAGGGGGTAGTCGTACGAGCTGCGTCAGAACCTGTGAAAACACTGAGAGAATCCAGAAGTACTTCCATACAGAGACTATGTCGAGCAAAGACTGAGAGCAGAGAGGAGCTAGATAAAGCAGGAAGGTCCAATTAGGAACGGAGGCGGGACAGGAAGAGCTACAGGGAGACACTGCAGATTGGTGCAGGCATAACAGGCCAGGTGAGACTTGTTGGTAACCTGAATATGCCCATGCAGTGTGCGGGGGCGGAGCCTGAGGTCCGGGGGACGGGAAGAAGAGTGTGCAGACTGAGCGTGCTCCGTAACTCGTGTACGCGCGTGAAACGAGCCAGTGGATGGTGAAGGTGTGCGTGCAGGAGGGCGTGGGCGCGCCCGGCGCTGAGCAGAGGAATCACCGAGGGGAGTGATCCCGCGACGGCGGCAGGGGCGGGTAGCCATGGAGGCCGGTAAGGCAGGATTGTTTTGTGTGTCCAGGGGCTTTCTGCGAGGAGGGAGTGCTCTGTGTGGGGAGCGTGGAGAACGCCGATTCCTGACAGTACCCCCCCTCTTCAGGAATGGCCTCAGGACGGTCCAAGAACGGTTTCTCTGGAAACTTTTTCCTGAAGGACTTAAGAAGGGCCGGGGCATGAATGTACTTTGAGGGTACCCAGGATCTCTCTTCAGGGCCAAAGCCCTTCCACTGCACCAAGAACTGGAGCTGACCCCTGGATAGGCGAGAATCCAAAAGAGAGTGAACTTCGTATTCCTCGTTATTTTGTACAGTAATGGGATCCGGTTTACGAGTCTGATCCGGAAAGAAGTGACTGGAGATAAATGGTTTTAAGAGGAACACATGAAAGACATTGGGAATCTTCATACTGGGTGGTAGTTGGAGCCGGAATGCCACGGGATTGATTTGTTCACAAATAGGGAAGGGACCCAGGAACTTAGGTGCCAGTTTAGGAGATGGTACCTTGAGGTGGATATTCTTAGAGGAGAGCCATACAAAATCCCCTGGTTTGTAACTGGGCGCCGAACGACAACGACGATCGGCCTGTAGTTTCGATCTGCGGGAGGAGTTGAGAAGGGTAGACTGAATCCTGGACCATGCGGTTTGGAGGGAAGAAATGCGTTCATCTACGGCTGGTACTTCAGAAGGGATGTTGGGGATGGGAAGACAGGGAGGGTGGAACCCATAATTTATAAAGAAGGGCGACTCCCGGGTGGCAGAACTGACGGCATACTCTGCCCAAGAGAGGAGTTGAGCCCAATCATCCTGGAAATCGGATATGAAACATCTCAGGTACTTCTCCAGGGATTGATTGATTCTCTCCGTTTGTCCATTGGACTGAGGATGATAGGCGGAAGAGAAAGAAGAAGAGATGCCCAATCTCTTCGTGAAAGCTCTCCAAAATTTAGATACGAACGGAGAACCTCTGTCAGAAACAATGGATGAAGGGATCCCATGAATCCGGAAAATCTGCTCCGTAAAGATATCAGCAAGGGCGGGGGAGGTGGGTAATCCTATAAGTGGAATGAAATGGGACATCTTCGAGAACCTGTCCACGACCACCAAGATAGTGTTCATTCCTCTGGACTTGGGCAACTCCACGATGAAGTCCCTCGAAATGTGGGACCAGGGGCGGTCGGGAACTGGAAGGGGTAACAGAAAACCCTGAGGCCTTTGACGGAGAGTCTTGCTTTGAGCGCACATGGGGCAGGCGCTGGTAAACTCCAGATTATCTTGAGACATCCTTGGCCACCAGAAATTCCGACGAATGAGATCAGTAGTCTTCTTAAAACCTGGATCACCTGCAGATTTAGAGGAGTGACCGCAAGACAGGACCTCTGGAACAAATTTGGAAGGTACAAAGAGTTTGTTGTCGGGAACGACCAAATCCTTGGGAATGCGTCTCTGGGAGTGAAAAATCTTGTCAAGATTCTTGAAAGAAGACGTGGCGAGAATCCTCTCATATGGAAGGATAGTCTCCAAAGATTCCTCTGGCCTCTCTTCAGAAGAATGTATTCGGGAGAGTGCGTCTGCCTTTACGTTCTTGGTCCCGGGGATATAGGAAAGGTGAAAATCGAATCGAGAAAAAAAAAGAGCCCAACGAGCCTGTCGTGGACCAAGGCGTCGAGCGTTCTCTATGTAAAGAAGGTTCTTGTGGTCCGTGAGAATAGTAAACGGCTCTTTCGACCCCTCCAGCAGGTGTCTCCACTCTTGAAGAGCTATCTTCACGGCCAGAAGTTCCCTGTTACCCACGTCATAGTTCCTCTCGGCAGACGAGAATTTCTTGGAAAAATATGCGCAGGGATGTAACATATCTTGGGGTGTGGGTCTCTGGGAAAGAACGGCACCAGCGCCGCAATCAGAAGCGTCGACCTCCAGGACGAAGGGAAGTTCAATGTTGGGATGACGGAGAATAGGTGCGGATATAAAGGCTTCCTTGAGTGTCTCGAAGGCGGAGATGGCCTCGGATGACCAAGCAGAAAGATCAGCTCCTTTTTTGGTGAGCGCAGTAAGGGGTGCCACAATGGTGGAAAAACTCCGTATAAACTTACGATAATAATTAGCGAACCCTAGAAACGTTGTATGGCCTTGAGAGAGTTGGGTCTTGGCCATTCAGTGACTGCTTGAAGTTTACCGGAGTCCATCATAAACCCCTCATCGGAAATGATGTACCCCAGGAACGGAGTAGAGGTCGTATGAAAGGTGCACTTCTCCAGTTTGGCGTACAAATGGTGTTCACGGAGGCGGGAAAGGACGTAGGAGGTCCTGGAGATCTTTGGAAAAAATCAGAATATCATCCAAGTATACAATAACAAAAATATTGAGTACCTTACGAAAGACGTCGTTGATGAAATCCTGGAAGACAGCGGGAGCATTACATAAGCCGAAAGGCATTACCAGATATTCGTAGTGTCCACTACGCGTGTTGAAGGCCGTCTTCCATTCATCCACCTTCCTGATGCGCACCAGGTTATAGGCACCACGTAGATCCAACTTGGAAAAAATCTTGGCCCCCTGTAATTTATCGAACAGTTCGGTAATAAGGGGAAGGGGGTAACGATTTTTAATAGTTATGTGATTTAAACCCCTGTAGTCGATGCAAGGCCTCAACGACCCATCCTTTTTCTTGACGAAGAAAAACCCAGCCCCTGCTGGGGAATTGTAGTGACGAATAAAGCCTTTCTTGAGATTCTCCTGGATATATTCATCCATAGCGTGATATTCTGGTAACGACAAGGGGTAGGTCTTGGACTTGGCTAAGGAGTAACCTGGAACTAGATCGATCGGATAATCGTAAGTCCTGTGTGGCGGCAAGAGGTCTGACTGTACCTTATTGAAAACGTCCCAGAATTGATGGTAAACGGAAGGTAGAATAACTTCGGGAACAGAGGTATTGGCCAGCAGTTGAAGAGTCTCGCCTGATCTCGGCCTCCAGGAAATGGGAGCAGAGGAAGTCCAGTCAATGAAAGGATTGTTAAGCTGTAGCCAAGGAAGACCAAGGGTGATGGGTATCCCAGGAGCGTGAATGGCATCGAGAACTAAGATCTCCTTGTGCAGATGTGAGGACAGAAGCAAGGGAGCCGTCTCTAAGGAGATGTGGGCCGGGGTAAGAGGACGTCCATCGATACCGACGAGTGCGATGGGAACCTTCTTTCTCACGAGTGGTATGCGGTTTAACTTGGCGAATTCAAGATCCATGAAGTTTCCTCCAGCTCCTGAGTCAATGAAAGAGGCGGTAGAAGTCTTGAACTTATCGCCTGAAAGGGAGACTGGAACTTAGGGAGTTCACCTTTAGAAAGGGGACGTGGAGACATTACACCCAGAGAGAGCCCCTCTGTACTCACTGGGTGTTCCCGTTTCCCGGACGCAGTGGACACTCCCGAACCAGATGTTCCATGGATCCGCAGTAGAAACACAATCCCCCGGCGTGGCGGAACTGCCGTATCAGTGTGCGGATGCGTTGTACCCCCAATTGCATTGGCTCTGGCAACTCCAGTGCAGGACGAAGAGGTATGGTAGCACTTGGTAGAGCAGGAGAGTTGCTGGGAGTACTGGAGAACGGAACTTGAAAGTTATGGACGCGAGTGCGCTGACGCTCTGAGCGGCGTACCTGGATACGTTGATTCACTCGGATAGCCAAATCAATGAGGACCTCCAATTGATCCGGCCTGGATTGGCGAGAGAGTTCATCCTTGATGGGATCTGCCAGGCCTTGCCAGAATACGGAGACGAGAGCCTCTTGTCCCCAGTTAGTCTCGGCTATTAGAGTCCGGAATTCCACAGCATACTGCGTCACCATTCGCCGTCCCTGAGTGATCTGGAGGAGAGAAACAGATGCCATCTCCCGACGAGCGGGAGAATCGAATACTTGTTGAAACTCGGCTTAAAATGCCGGGTAATCTTGGGTAAGGTCAGAACGTCACTCCCAAACCGGGGAAGCCCAAGCCAGGGCGCTGTCAGTGAGGAGGTTATAAATGTAGGCTACCTTCTTGCGATCAGTATTGTAGAGATGGGGGGCCATTTCAAACTGCACCTCACACTGGTTTACGAAACCCCTACAATCTCTTGGTTCACCTGCATAAGGCTTGGGGGGAGGAATCTTTACATCTGAGCTGCTAACTGTGCTTGCGGAGTGGGGGCTTACATCTGGCGGGGTCGCGGTCGTTACCCTATCTGAGAGTACTGCGACCTGGCGTGTAAGTGCCACAATTTGATCCGCCATGGCCTGGTTTTGCTGAAGCAGATTGGAGAGAAACTGTTGAAGTTTGGTCTGGTCTGCGTCTTGTGGGCTCGACATAATGTTACGCCGGTGCTGCCCGCAGACCAGACCCGTCCCCTGAGCTGAAGGGGGATGTGGTAATACATGCACCCGCAGCAAGGGGAGCGTGTCCGGAGTGTGGTATGAAGCGTTGCCAGGCCAGGTGTAGTAAGGTAGACAATACTTGCCGGTACCGGTTGTAGAGGTAGAGAGAATGATGCCTTGCCGAAGTCAGGGAGTGGAGAGCGGAGATAGGTCGTAGTCCAAGCCGTGTTCAAGGGGTTACCAGAGTGAGCGTTGTCCAAGGAGTGCCGAGATCGAGAGCCAGAGGGGGTAGTCGTACGAGCCGCGTCAGAACCTGTGAAAACACTGAGAGAATCCAGAAGTACTTCCATACAGAGACTATGTCGAGCAAAGACTGAGAGCAGAGAGGAGCCAGATAAAGCAGGAAGGTCCAATTAGGAACGGAGGCGGGACAGGAAGAGGTATAGGGAGACACTGCAGATTGGTGCAGGCATAACAGGCCAGGTGAGTCTTGTTGGTAACCTGAGTATGCCCGTGCAGTGTGCGGGGGCAGAGCCTGAGGTCCGGGGGACGGGAAGAAGAGTGTGAAGACTGAGCGTGCTCCGTAACTCGTGTACGCGCGTGAACCGAGCCAGTGGATGGTGCAGGTGTGCGTGCAGGAGGGCGTGGGCGCGCGCGGCGCTGAGCAGAGGAATCGCCGAGGGGAGTGATCCCGTGACGGCGGCAGGGGCGGGGAGCCGTGGAGGCCGGTAAGGCAGGTTTGTTTTGTGTGTCCAGGGGCTCCCTGCGGGGAGGGAGTGCTCTGTGTGGGGAGCGTGGAGAACGCCGATTCCTGACACCGTGATGCGAGTGTATCGCAGTCACGGGATGCGCAAACCTGTGGGGGCGGGTTGCAGCCCAACGGCTTAATGTCACAATGCTCCCTTGTTTAGGAGCCAAATCTTCAGAAATCAAAAGCAAAAGCAACACCCCGGAAAGTACGGGGTGGATTGTATGTGTAGTCTTACACATCAGGATACAGAAAAACGAGGGGGAAATGAAACATTGTAACTATTTACATCACCTTATCTTTCCTTAGCTTTCTCACATTGAGTAGATCAGACTGGCATCCAGTGCTCGGCCATCTCAAAATCTATATTTAGTCTATAGGGGAAGAGAGACACAAACGGAGCAGTGAAAAAATAAATAACATAGATATCCTGCAACCAGGACATACTTTTACCTAGAAAACGGTTTCGAATTACACTGGCGACACACTTTATTCGAGCACGGCTAGTCCCGCGAATTCGGGTATACTCGGGTGTTTTCAGGTTTCTGATCGTTTTCTGCCAGAGTGCATTGCGTTATTTTCCGGCAGGAATTTAAGCTTTTTATTCCGGCTTGCTGAAATACTGCAATGCCGTCTAAATAAACATGGTGGCGCTTGCGAGCTGTTCTCTGTGAAGCCGTCCCCTATAATGAATTGTAATGCAGTATATATACTGTATATATATATATATACTGTATAACAACAACCCCTGTAAGCCCTAACATACTGTACAGTACTGTATATGCACATACATAAATGATATTACTGTATGGGCGGCGGGGGCGAGATGTGTTTGCAGCAGAGAGAGATCCGCTGCTCTCTCTCTGCGCAAACATCCGCACATTAAAAATTATTTGAAATACATTTTTATTGATAGTGTAGATGTGCAGGGGGTCTCCGGAGCTGAACCGCGTTGGTTTTAGGTCTGGGGACCCCGTGCCCCCCGAGATACAGGCCCCTTTAGGGGGTGCCGGTATCCCTCTGCTTGGTTTAAAGGTCCGATCACGTGATCGCGGCCTGTAAACCAAGCAGAGCAGAGGGATACCGGCACCCCCTAAAGGGGCCTGTATCTCGGGGGGCACGGGGTCCCCAGACCTGAAACCTGTGCGCTTCTGCTCTGGAGACCCCCTGCACATGTACAGTATCAATAAAACACATACAATATACAGTATAAATAAACACTCGTTCTTTACCTTAGCGGCTATGCGCTATGGTAAAGAAGCATCATTTCTGTATTTTAATAATATTGTACAGTGAGCAGGGGGTTCCCTGAGCCAGAAATTAATGCTCAGGGACCCCCCCCTGCTCCTGCTCAATATTATTAAAAATACAGAAATGCTGCGTCATTACCATAGCGGATAGCCGCTAAGGCAATGAAGGGGTTAACCCACCGTGCCCGCTTTATTGTGTGTAGTGGGTGGGGATGGGTGAGGGGGGGTATTTGGCCCTTGGTGGGAGTTTAGGGGTTGCGGGTGCACTTAACCCCTTCACGACCGTAGCAGTTAATACCGCTACGGTCATGAAGGGGTTAAGCCCTCCCGCTACCCCCCCGCAAGCCCTAAACAAGCACCGTTGGGGCTAATACCCCATTCACCCATCCCCACCCACTACCCACAATAAAAAAAATACACACACACAGCACAGCACAGCAGGCGCCAAAAAATAAATAAATAATTATAAATAAATAAATAAATAAATGACAATAAATACATTTGAAATACATTTTTATTGATAGTGTAGATGTGCAGGGGGTCTCCGGAGCTGAACCGCGTTGGTTTTAGGTCTGGGGACCCCGTGCCCCCCGAGATACAGGCCCCTTTAGGGGGTGCCGGTATCCCTCTGCTTGGTTTAAAGGTCCGATCACGTGATCGCGGCCTGTAAACCAAGCAGAGCAGAGGGATACCGGCACCCCCTAAAGGGGCCTGTATCTCGGGGGGCACGGGGTCCCCAGACCTGAAACCTGTGCGCTTCTGCTCTGGAGACCCCCTGCACATGTACAGTATCAATAAAACACATACAATATACAGTATAAATAAACACTCGTTCTTTACCTTAGCGGCTATGCGCTATGGTAAAGAAGCATCATTTCTGTATTTTAATAATATTGTACAGTGAGCAGGGGGTTCCCTGAGCCAGAAATTAATGCTCAGGGACCCCCCCCTGCTCCTGCTCAATATTATTAAAAATACAGAAATGCTGCGTCATTACCATAGCGGATAGCCGCTAAGGCAATGAAGGGGTTAACCCACCGTGCCCGCTTTATTGTGTGTAGTGGGTGGGGATGGGTGAGGGGGGGTATTTGGCCCTTGGTGGGAGTTTAGGGGTTGCGGGTGCACTTAACCCCTTCACGACCGTAGCAGTTAATACCGCTACGGTCATGAAGGGGTTAAGCCCTCCCGCTACCCCCCCGCAAGCCCTAAACAAGCACCGTTGGGGCTAATACCCCATTCACCCATCCCCACCCACTACCCACAATAAAAAAAATAAACACACACAGCACAGCACAGCACAGCAGGCGCCAAAAAATAAATAAATAATTATAAATAAATAAATAAATAAATGACAATAAATACATTTGAAATACATTTTTATTGATAGTGTAGATGTGCAGGGGGTCTCCGGAGCTGAACCGCGTTGGTTTTAGGTCTGGGGACCCCGTGCCCCCCGAGATACAGGCCCCTTTAGGGGGTGCCGGTATCCCTCTGCTTGGTTTAAAGGTCCGATCACGTGATCGCGGCCTGTAAACCAAGCAGAGCAGAGGGATACCGGCACCCCCTAAAGGGGCCTGTATCTCGGGGGGCACGGGGTCCCCAGACCTGAAACCTGTGCGCTTCTGCTCTGGAGACCCCCTGCACATGTACAGTATCAATAAAACACATACAATATACAGTATAAATAAACACTCGTTCTTTACCTTAGCGGCTATGCGCTATGGTAAAGAAGCATCATTTCTGTATTTTAATAATATTGTACAGTGAGCAGGGGGTTCCCTGAGCCAGAAATTAATGCTCAGGGACCCCCCCCTGCTCCTGCTCAATATTATTAAAAATACAGAAATGCTGCGTCATTACCATAGCGGATAGCCGCTAAGGCAATGAAGGGGTTAACCCACCGTGCCCGCTTTATTGTGTGTAGTGGGTGGGGATGGGTGAGGGGGGGTATTTGGCCCTTGGTGGGAGTTTAGGACTTGCGGGGGGGTTGCGGGTGCACTTAACCCCTTCACGACCGTAGCAGTTAATACCGCTACGGTCATGAAGGGGTTAAGCCCTCCCGCTACCCCCCCGCAAGCCCTAAACAAGCACCGTTGGGGCTAATACCCCATTCACCCATCCCCACCCACTACCCACAATAAAAAAAATACACACACACAGCACAGCACAGCAGGCGCCAAAAAATAAATAAATAATTATAAATACATGAAGAGAAATAAATATATACTGGATATATATACAGTATATATATAATAACAATCCCTATACATATACAGTATATACTTTGTATATATATATATATACACTGTGTATATATATATATATATATATACATATACATATACATATATATATATATATATATACAGTATACAGTATATATACACACATGATGAACCAATAGTACAAATACATGTAGAATGGTTATCAAAATCATACTGTCCTACAGATAACGCTTCTCTATACAGACAATAATAATAATCCATTTAATAATCCTAACTTATTTTACAATATAAAACATAACATTCCAATCCACACAGTACATTGCATTTACATTGTATAAATGATGCATAAAATCTATGCACCATATACATTCTGCAAATGAATGTTAACAATATACGTAATTGCAAGCTACAGTACTCTACCAGTAAATACAAACACTTCCAAACAATTCAACTATTTTAACCACTCAAGTATACAAAAATCAATATATACTGTAAGTACCAACCAGAAAACACAATTTAAAACCAAATCTAACCCTTACAATACCAAGGATTACATCTATCTAATTGTAAAAAACCTTATACATTATACACAGCATTGTTTAAAGCCCCCTCCCCCCTAATGTTTCTGTTAAGCAGATTACATTGAAGGGAGAGAGATGTAAAGGCCTAAAGCCCCCTCCCCCCTAATGTGTCTGTTAAACAGATTACATTGAAGGGAGAGAGATGTAAAGGCCTAAAGCCCCCTCCCCCCTAATGTTTCTGTTTAAAAGATTACATTGAAGGGAGAGAGATTTTACAGAAACACACATTAGGGGGGAGGGGGCTTTAAACAGATTACATTGAAGGGAGAGAGATGTTTCTGTTACCAGTAAATCTCCCTCCCTGCATTGCTAACCACCCTCACCCCCTGCAAAAAAGAGACAAAAATTAAAACATACAAAGTAATGTCCCCTAACCCCTTAATCACCATAGCGGTTATTAACCGCTACAGTCATGAAGGGGTTAACCCACCCTCACCCACCACTCGGGATGCCTACATACCCTCCCACACTAACCCCCCCCCACCCGTGAGGCCTAACCACCCAGTCAGTACCCACAAGGGAGGCCTACCCACATACCGTTGGGGAAACACCCCACCCCCACCCCAGTACCCACAATAAAAACAGTACAATGACCCACAATAAACAGCATTATATTTATTAAATACATTACCCACCCCCTGTGACCCCCCATAAATACAAGATTTATTCTTTTACATTCAGGGTCCATAACGCAGCCCCACGCTAGTCCCCGGTGGGCTGGCAGGGCACCTGGACAGACCTACAGTTTACCAGCAGCATTCCACAGGTTCTGGAGGCCTGCTGGTGGATCCTGCCAGCACCATGGCGCCCAGGTGGTCTCCTTGGGTCACCGTGAGCCACAATTGGGTCCCCACGGTAGGCCCAAGGATGTCTGGGAGCCCCGGGTCAAACCCACAGGTGTCTGCGGGGCCTCGGGTGGTTCCCATGGGGGTCTGGGGAACTCACGGGTGCTCACTACGGGTCCGCGGTGCCCCCACAGAAGTGGGACCACACATCATCATCCCCGCACCTACGGGTCGGAGGTGCCCCCACAGAAGTGGGACCACACATCGTCATGCCCGCAGACTACGGGTCAGAGGTGCCCCCACAGAAGTGGGACCACACATCGTCATCCCCGCATGTGTCACCCGTGGAACCACCAGCCTGCTACCCTTTAGGATACCCGAGGATACCCACAGGTGGTCTCCATAGGCCCCACGCAAAACCACGGAATCAAACCCTGAATGTAAAAAAAATAAACCTGGCCTATACATTCAATACATACACCCTCCCCCCCAACACCTACAGTACAATAATGTGCAAAATAACTATTATCCAGATATGGATAATAGATTAATTGCCCATTATTAAAAACATTAACTAGCATATACAAATAAATAAAGTACTACTGACCTCATCAATACGAAGTGTCCGATGCCAGCGCCGTCCTTCTCTTGCCCACACAATACATAGCCAAAACCAAGGCAATACATTGCAAGTACATTCAGATATCAATTAACCCCTTAAACACCTTATCGGATAATAACCGCAAAGGTAATTAAGGGGTTAAGCCACACAGGCCCGATACCCACCCTTCACCCATGAATTTGTACTGTGGCTTCATCATGCAACTATATATATATACTGTATATATATATATACACAGAGAGACAGAGAGAAAGAGAGAGAGAGAGATATATATACAGTATATATGTATATTATGTATATATATATATATATATATATATATATATATATATATATATATATATATATACACACACGTTATATACACACCCATGATAAACCAATATACAGTACAAATAAATGTAGAAGGGTTATCAAAAGCACTGTCCTACAACCAAACTCTTCTCCATACATACACACTAAATTAAAATCAATTTCCTTTAATATTCATAACTGATCTCTCAATCTACTGTAAATCATCACTAAACCTCTGAAAAGCCATTTAAACAACTTACATTCCAATATAAATGATGCCTAAATATCTATGCACCATATACATTCTGCAAATTAATCAACCAAGTAAACAAAACTAAATTAGTAATCATTATTTACATCCCTAAACAATTCACACTAGATAAGGAACAATAAAACCATTAACAAATTCACGCCTAGAGCAGAACAATTAAGCCTTTGAAAAAATATATGTACCGACAAAAATACAACCTTTACAAACCAAGCCTATCCCTGACCTTCCTCAAACACACAATACAATACCAAGGAATACTGTACAGTACATCTATCTAATTTTAAAATACTTTAAACTCACAATAAAGCATACTGTAGCAGCATACACAAAATAATTTAAAACACATCCAATCCAGCTTTTAAAACAACATCATTTCTTACCCTGTACTGTACTGTATGTATATATCTCTCTAGACATATATACATACAGTACATACATACATACAGTGGCAAGAAATGATATACCACAAAAAAAAAAAACTACACATGTTAAAAAACCTTTTGAAAAAATTAACAAGTTAAATAAAATACATTTCTTTACTGTAGTTCACTTACCATTACTTGCCCCCACCGACTCCCGTTGCCCAGCTTACTCACGAACCAATCCACGATCAGGAACCCATAAAATAATAAACCATTCAAAATAATAAACATTAAACTAAAAATCCAAACCAATCCACGGGTCTTCTAGTTGTAATCCATCTTTATCTTCATCTGTGTTCTTCTTTCTTCTATCTCCTTCCAGCGGGGGGGGGGGGGGGCGGGGTCTTCTCCCCGTCTGCGGCCACGCCCTGGTCTTCTTTCTTTCCCGGAGGTCCTTCCTCCGCGGCGTCTGGCTTCAAAATGAGACGACATAGGCTTTTAAAGGCCTATGACGTCACATTTTGCGTCATGGTTCCCACGGTCCTGATTGGACCGTGAAAACCATGTGTTTTGGCCGACAAAAAAAAAATGATGACGTCACTTAAAGGGAATGAAAGCACAGCCAATCAGAATGGCTTTGCTTCAAATGCCTTTAAGGTGACGTCATTAAAAGACACATGGCCGTGCACACATGGTACTAGAGCCAATCAGAGCGTGGGAACTTTATCCCTACTCTGATTGGCTCTGGTATACCATGTGTCAGGGGCTTGGGGGAGAAAGGATGTGACGTCAATGAAAACCTGTCACGTGGTACGGTAGCCAATCAGAGTAGGGATGGAGTTCCCACGCTCTGATTGGCTACCGTACCACGTGACAGGTTTTCATTGACGTCACATCCTTTCTCCCCCAAGCCCCTGACACATGGTATACCAGAGCCAATCAGAGTAGGGATAAAGTTCCCACGCTCTGATTGGCTCTAGTACCATGTGTGCACGGCCATGTGTCTTTTAATGACGTCACCTTAAAGGCATTTGAAGCAAAGCCATTCTGATTGGCTGTGCTTTCATTCCCTTTAAGTGACGTCATCATTTTTTTTTTGTCGGCCAAAACACATGGTTTTCACGGTCCAATCAGGACCGTGGGAACCATGACGCAAAATGTGACGTCATAGGCCTTTAAAAGCCTATGTCGTCTCATTTTGAAGCCAGACGCCGCGGAGGAAGGACCTCCGGGAAAGAAAGAAGACCAGGGCGTGGCCGCAGACGGGGAGAAGACCCCGCCCCCCCCCCCGCTGGAAGGAGATAGAAGAAAGAAGAACACAGATGAAGATAAAGATGGATTACAACTAGAAGACCCGTGGATTGGTTTGGATTTTTAGTTTAATGTTTATTATTTTGAATGGTTTATTATTTTATGGGTTCCTGATCGTGGATTGGTTCGTGAGTAAGCTGGGCAACGGGAGTCGGTGGGGGCAAGTAATGGTAAGTGAACTACAGTAAAGAAATGTATTTTATTTAACTTGTTAATTTTTTCAAAAGGTTTTTTAACATGTGTAGTTTTTTTTTTTTGTGGTATATCATTTCTTGCCACTGTATGTATGTATGTACTGTATGTATATATGTCTAGAGAGATATATACATACAGTACAGTACAGGGTAAGAAATGATGTTGTTTTAAAAGCTGGATTGGATGTGTTTTAAATTATTTTGTGTATGCTGCTACAGTATGCTTTATTGTGAGTTTAAAGTATTTTAAAATTAGATAGATGTACTGTACAGTATTCCTTGGTATTGTATTGTGTGTTTGAGGAAGGTCAGGGATAGGCTTGGTTTGTAAAGGTTGTATTTTTGTCGGTACATATATTTTTTCAAAGGCTTAATTGTTCTGCTCTAGGCGTGAATTTGTTAATGGTTTTATTGTTCCTTATCTAGTGTGAATTGTTTAGGGATGTAAATAATGATTACTAATTTAGTTTTGTTTACTTGGTTGATTAATTTGCAGAATGTATATGGTGCATAGATATTTAGGCATCATTTATATTGGAATGTAAGTTGTTTAAATGGCTTTTCAGAGGTTTAGTGATGATTTACAGTAGATTGAGAGATCAGTTATGAATATTAAAGGAAATTGATTTTAATTTAGTGTGTATGTATGGAGAAGAGTTTGGTTGTAGGACAGTGCTTTTGATAACCCTTCTACATTTATTTGTACTGTATATTGGTTTATCATGGGTGTGTATATAACGTGTGTGTATATATATATATATATATATATATATATATATATATATATATATATATATATATATACATAATATACATATATACTGTATATATATCTCTCTCTCTCTCTCTCTTTCTCTCTGTCTCTCTGTGTATATATATATATACAGTATATATATATAGTTGCATGATGAAGCCACAGTACAAATTCATGGGTGAAGGGTGGGTATTGGGCCTGTGTGGCTTAACCCCTTAATTACCTTTGCGGTTATTATCCGATAAGGTGTTTAAGGGGTTAATTGATATCTGAATGTACTTGCAATGTATTGCCTTGGTTTTGGCTATGTATTGTGTGGGCAAGAGAAGGACGGCGCTGGCATCGGACACTTCGTATTGATGAGGTCAGTAGTACTTTATTTATTTGTATATGCTAGTTAATGTTTTTAATAATGGGCAATTAATCTATTATCCATATCTGGATAATAGTTATTTTGCACATTATTGTACTGTAGGTGTTGGGGGGGAGGGTGTATGTATTGAATGTATAGGCCAGGTTTATTTTTTTTACATTCAGGGTTTGATTCCGTGGTTTTGCGTGGGGCCTATGGAGACCACCTGTGGGTATCCTCGGGTATCCTAAAGGGTAGCAGGCTGGTGGTTCCACGGGTGACACATGCGGGGATGACGATGTGTGGTCCCACTTCTGTGGGGGCACCTCTGACCCGTAGTCTGCGGGCATGACGATGTGTGGTCCCACTTCTGTGGGGGCACCTCCGACCCGTAGGTGCGGGGATGATGATGTGTGGTCCCACTTCTGTGGGGGCACCGCGGACCCGTAGTGAGCACCCGTGAGTTCCCCAGACCCCCATGGGAACCACCCGAGGCCCCGCAGACACCTGTGGGTTTGACCCGGGGCTCCCAGACATCCTTGGGCCTACCGTGGGGACCCAATTGTGGCTCACGGTGACCCAAGGAGACCACCTGGGCGCCATGGTGCTGGCAGGATCCACCAGCAGGCCTCCAGAACCTGTGGAATGCTGCTGGTAAACTGTAGGTCTGTCCAGGTGCCCTGCCAGCCCACCGGGGACTAGCGTGGGGCTGCGTTATGGACCCTGAATGTAAAAGAATAAATCTTGTATTTATGGGGGGTCACAGGGGGTGGGTAATGTATTTAATAAATATAATGCTGTTTATTGTGGGTCATTGTACTGTTTTTATTGTGGGTACTGGGGTGGGGGTGGGGTGTTTCCCCAACGGTATGTGGGTAGGCCTCCCTTGTGGGTACTGACTGGGTGGTTAGGCCTCACGGGTGGGGGGGGGTTAGTGTGGGAGGGTATGTAGGCATCCCGAGTGGTGGGTGAGGGTGGGTTAACCCCTTCATGACTGTAGCGGTTAATAACCGCTATGGTGATTAAGGGGTTAGGGGACATTACTTTGTATGTTTTAATTTTTGTCTCTTTTTTGCAGGGGGTGAGGGTGGTTAGCAATGCAGGGAGGGAGATTTACTGGTAACAGAAACATCTCTCTCCCTTCAATGTAATCTGTTTAAAGCCCCCTCCCCCCTAATGTGTGTTTCTGTAAAATCTCTCTCCCTTCAATGTAATCTGTTAAACAGAAACATTAGGGGGGAGGGGGCTTTAGGCCTTTACATCTCTCTCCCTTCAATGTAATCTGCTTAACAGAAACATTAGGGGGGAGGGGGCTTTAAACAATGCTGTGTATAATGTATAAGGTTTTTTACAATTAGATAGATGTAATCCTTGGTATTGTAAGGGTTAGATTTGGTTTTAAATTGTGTTTTCTGGTTGGTACTTACAGTATATATTGATTTTTGTATACTTGAGTGGTTAAAATAGTTGAATTGTTTGGAAGTGTTTGTATTTACTGGTAGAGTACTGTAGCTTGCAATTACGTATATTGTTAACATTCATTTGCAGAATGTATATGGTGCATAGATTTTATGCATCATTTATACAATGTAAATGCAATGTACTGTGTGGATTGGAATGTTATGTTTTATATTGTAAAATAAATTAGGATTATTAAATGGATTATTATTATTGTCTGTATAGAGAAGCGTTATCTGTAGGACAGTATGATTTTGATAACCATTCTACATGTATTTGTACTATTGGTTCATCATGTGTGTATATATACTGTATACTGTATATATATATATATATATGTATATGTATATGTATATGTATATGTATATATATATATATACACAGTGTATATATATATATATACAAAGTATATACTGTATATGTATAGGGATTGTTATTATATATATACTGTATATATATCCAGTATATATTTATTTCTCTTCATGTATTTATAATTATTTATTTATTTTTTGGCGCCTGCTGTGCTGTGCTGTGTGTGTGTATTTTTTTTATTGTGGGTAGTGGGTGGGGATGGGTGAATGGGGTATTAGCCCCAACGGTGCTTGTTTAGGGCTTGCGGGGGGGTAGCGGGAGGGCTTAACCCCTTCATGACCGTAGCGGTATTAACTGCTACGGTCGTGAAGGGGTTAAGTGCACCCGCAACCCCCCCGCAAGTCCTAAACTCCCACCAAGGGCCAAATACCCCCCCTCACCCATCCCCACCCACTACACACAATAAAGCGGGCACGGTGGGTTAACCCCTTCATTGCCTTAGCGGCTATCCGCTATGGTAATGACGCAGCATTTCTGTATTTTTAATAATATTGAGCAGGAGCAGGGGGGGGTCCCTGAGCATTAATTTCTGGCTCAGGGAACCCCCTGCTCACTGTACAATATTATTAAAATACAGAAATGATGCTTCTTTACCATAGCGCATAGCCGCTAAGGTAAAGAACGAGTGTTTATTTATACTGTATATTGTATGTGTTTTATTGATACTGTACATGTGCAGGGGGTCTCCAGAGCAGAAGCGCACAGGTTTCAGGTCTGGGGACCCCGTGCCCCCCGAGATACAGGCCCCTTTAGGGGGTGCCGGTATCCCTCTGCTCTGCTTGGTTTACAGGCCGCGATCACGTGATCGGACCTTTAAACCAAGCAGAGGGATACCGGCACCCCCTAAAGGGGCCTGTATCTCGGGGGGCACGGGGTCCCCAGACCTAAAACCAACGCGGTTCAGCTCCGGAGACCCCCTGCACATCTACACTATCAATAAAAATGTATTTCAAATGTATTTATTGTCATTTATTTATTTATTTATTTATAATTATTTATTTATTTTTTGGCGCCTGCTGTGCTGTGCTGTGCTGTGTGTGTTTATTTTTTTTATTGTGGGTAGTGGGTGGGGATGGGTGAATGGGGTATTAGCCCCAACGGTGCTTGTTTAGGGCTTGCGGGGGGGTAGCGGGAGGGCTTAACCCCTTCATGACCGTAGCGGTATTAACTGCTACGGTCGTGAAGGGGTTAAGTGCACCCGCAACCCCCCCGCAAGTCCTAAACTCCCACCAAGGGCCAAATACCCCCCCTCACCCATCCCCACCCACTACACACAATAAAGCGGGCACGGTGGGTTAACCCCTTCATTGCCTTAGCGGCTATCCGCTATGGTAATGACGCAGCATTTCTGTATTTTTAATAATATTGAGCAGGAGCAGGGGGGGGTCCCTGAGCATTAATTTCTGGCTCAGGGAACCCCCTGCTCACTGTACAATATTATTAAAATACAGAAATGATGCTTCTTTACCATAGCGCATAGCCGCTAAGGTAAAGAACGAGTGTTTATTTATACTGTATATTGTATGTGTTTTATTGATACTGTACATGTGCAGGGGGTCTCCAGAGCAGAAGCGCACAGGTTTCAGGTCTGGGGACCCCGTGCCCCCCGAGATACAGGCCCCTTTAGGGGGTGCCGGTATCCCTCTGCTCTGCTTGGTTTACAGGCCGCGATCACGTGATCGGACCTTTAAACCAAGCAGAGGGATACCGGCACCCCCTAAAGGGGCCTGTATCTCGGGGGGCACGGGGTCCCCAGACCTAAAACCAACGCGGTTCAGCTCCGGAGACCCCCTGCACATCTACACTATCAATAAAAATGTATTTCAAATGTATTTATTGTCATTTATTTATTTATTTATTTATAATTATTTATTTATTTTTTGGCGCCTGCTGTGCTGTGCTGTGTGTGTGTATTTTTTTTATTGTGGGTAGTGGGTGGGGATGGGTGAATGGGGTATTAGCCCCAACGGTGCTTGTTTAGGGCTTGCGGGGGGGTAGCGGGAGGGCTTAACCCCTTCATGACCGTAGCGGTATTAACTGCTACGGTCGTGAAGGGGTTAAGTGCACCCGCAACCCCTAAACTCCCACCAAGGGCCAAATACCCCCCCTCACCCATCCCCACCCACTACACACAATAAAGCGGGCACGGTGGGTTAACCCCTTCATTGCCTTAGCGGCTATCCGCTATGGTAATGACGCAGCATTTCTGTATTTTTAATAATATTGAGCAGGAGCAGGGGGGGGTCCCTGAGCATTAATTTCTGGCTCAGGGAACCCCCTGCTCACTGTACAATATTATTAAAATACAGAAATGATGCTTCTTTACCATAGCGCATAGCCGCTAAGGTAAAGAACGAGTGTTTATTTATACTGTATATTGTATGTGTTTTATTGATACTGTACATGTGCAGGGGGTCTCCAGAGCAGAAGCGCACAGGTTTCAGGTCTGGGGACCCCGTGCCCCCCGAGATACAGGCCCCTTTAGGGGGTGCCGGTATCCCTCTGCTCTGCTTGGTTTACAGGCCGCGATCACGTGATCGGACCTTTAAACCAAGCAGAGGGATACCGGCACCCCCTAAAGGGGCCTGTATCTCGGGGGGCACGGGGTCCCCAGACCTAAAACCAACGCGGTTCAGCTCCGGAGACCCCCTGCACATCTACACTATCAATAAAAATGTATTTCAAATAATTTTTAATGTGCGGATGTTTGCGCAGAGAGAGAGCAGCGGATCTCTCTCTGCTGCAAACACATCTCGCCCCCGCCGCCCATACAGTAATATCATTTATGTATGTGCATATACAGTACTGTATGTGTACAGTACTGTATGTTAGGGCTTATAGGGGTTGTTGTTATATATATATATATATATATATATACTGTGTATATACAGTACTGTATATATATATATACACTGCATTACAATTCATGAGTTTATGCCATCTGGTGGACAAATGAAACATTGCAGCCTAGTAAATTCTTTTCGTTATCATTTAACAGATCAGCCGCCCGTCAGCCAGGCATGAACCGTGGCTGGGAAGGCAAACGCAACGGGGCTTGTTAGAGGTGAGGAGCGGCGCATTCCAGGTTTCTGCCAGGTACATACTGGGTATTTGCTCGAATAAAGTGTGTCGGTGCAGTAGGCCCAGGGTGTCCAAACCCGGGACCCAAGAGCCACCAGCGGGCCGCCCCCCAGCACAGGCGGCCCATCCAGCGACCCAGTCAAAGACAGAGCCACCGTCCGAGCCACCCGCACCGAAACAGAGACACCCACAGAAGCCGGCCCGTCGACGGCCCCCGAGGACCGAGCCCGAAAACCCCCAACTTGGGCCAACACGTGACAACTGCACGAAACATTCAACTTAGATCAGGCTGTCTATCAGTTTCTAGGTGCTTTGTGACTTTCAGTCCATTTAGAAACACAGTCAGTTTTGAACAAAAACATTTCCAAAGCAACCCTCGTGGTAGCCTGTATTTTAAAACTATAACCTTTCACAGTATGGGAAGTTATCGTCGGGAGATTCTTGATAACCAGATCGTCTTGGTCTTTGAGAGTGGTTCAAGTTAGTGAATTGACGCCAGGTGTCTCCACTCCTGTTCAAGAAGAAGAGCTTATCTGGAGTAAACGACAAGTTCAGCTGTGCCTTATGTTCCGAACAACATTCCGTCAGTCTGTAGAATTAACTGGAAACTCAACGATTGATCAGCTCCAAATATCAAGCGGGCTGGTTCTTTTCTCTTCGTGAAGTTGGGGTCTTTACCCATGTTGGGCACTGTTGTTTAGGTGGGGGCTGAATCCGCTGGGAGGCCTCCATTTCCTCTGGTTCAAGGAGACCCATTGCTCTCAATTTCTCTTCGCCTTCTTCTGGAGAGAGAAATATATATGTTTTTTCTTGGTAGATAAATATTATCTTGCACGGGAAAACCCCAACGGTAGCGTATTTTGTTATTTCGCAATGTGTTTGTGACCTGTGCGAACATTTTACGTTTGTTCAGCGTGATTTGAGCCAGATCTGGGAAAATGAGAAGCTGAACGTTGTCTTGTTCTATCCTTGGAGCAGATCTAGCGGCTCTCAGTATCTCCTCTTTACTACGAAAGTAGTGCAGACGTGTAATCACTTCTCGTGGTTTTTTTGGGTCCAGGCCTCTAGGTCTAGGCAGTCTATGTGCTCTGTCCATCTGGAGTTTGTCTTCCGACATTTCTGGTAACAAAGACCCGAAGAGCTGGATGAGATATGCGTCCAGTTGAGCATTGTCCACTTCCTCCGGACCCCCCTGATCCGCAGATTATTGCGTCTTGATCGGTTTTCCGTGTCTTCCAATTTTTCAAAAATTGTTTTAACTTGTGTTTTTAATTCCTGGAATTCTTGGGCTTGGGTCTCCTGGGCAGAGGCGGTGGTGTCGACTTTCTCCTCCAAGTCCACGATACGGTCCCCTATAGACGCTATTTCCTCTCTGACACTCTGACGGAAACTCTGCATCTCGGAGCGGAAGGAGCTTTTAATGTCTTGGACAAACAGCAGCATTTCTTTGCGAGTAAGCGGAGTGTCCGTCTCTTCTTCAGAGTCAGGTTCAGGTTCTGCGTCTTCGCCTGCGACAGACGCTTCTTGATCTTTAGTTCCTGTTTTTTTTTTGTGTTTTGGTGGGTGGCATATTTATTGTTTATTGGTAGTTTTTATATATACTGTAGAATTGAAGCTGATTTTGTTTGGGTGATGTAACTTCTGTTTTCCCTTTTTTACGTTGACATAACCCCCCTCATTCACATTTTTTTTTATTAGGTTTTTTTTTTTTCCCCTTCTCTGGGGGGGTGGGGGGGGGGTTGACCTTCTCCCCCTATTCAGGGCCACCCATAAGGATATGACCAAATCCAGGACTGCCCTTCTCCTGGTTGGTTCCTCAATAATTTGGGTCATATAATTGTCTTTAAGCACCCCCAATAACCTGTTCCCTTTTGTTGTAACGCTAATCTCATTGCCCCAGTCAATGTCTGGATAATTAAAAATCCCCCATTATGCAAACATGACCCAGTTTTGATGACTTTTCCATTTGCAAAAGTATTTTAGCTTCCTCAATCTCACAGATATTTGGTGGTTTATAGCATATTCCCACAAACATTTTCTTTATACTTTTACCTCCACTGCTAATTTCTATCCACAAAGTCTCTACATTTCCATCATTCCCTTCATAAACATCATCAATTATAATAGGTTTTAGATCCAGTTTAACATAATGTATAAACTTAAACCACCTTCTCTTCTATTTGCTCGTTCTTTCCGAAAAAGAGAATAACCCTCTAAATTAACTGTCCAGTCATGAGTTTCATCCCACCATGTTTCAGTAACGCCTATGATATCATACTGCTCCCTTGCAGCTATTAATTCAAGCTCCCCCATTTTCTATGTCAGGCTTCTTGCATTAGCAAGCATGCATTTCAGGTTTTTTTCAGCCTGTACTATTATCTTATCTGCTCCTTTATAAAAATATAATATTGTGAACTGTGATTAATTAGTGAATATATTGTGATTAATTAAATCCACCACCCAGTGTGAGGTGCTAATTGAAAAGCTGCTCAAACCCCTTTTAAGAGACTGTTCTCTTAGTCTGTTGGATCCCAAAATACTTCAGAAGTTCAGGGGAGCGCCAGCGCTCCCGTCACCGCCATGAAAGGAATAACAGAGACAGCACGGTGTAGTACAATTTCAGCCCGAATGGATACTATATAAGTGAAAGATACCCCACTCACACTCTCCTCCTTCTTATTAAGGCAGCACAGAGACACTCCTCTCTCTGAATGCAGCAATGGATCAGGAACTCCACGTGTATAAACCCCTCTGTTAATCTTTTCTTTCCCTGCGTGGTTGGTGTACCCAGAAAATAATGAATAATACTAATTGCGCAGTATATCTCAAATTGTATTACAATAACAATAAAAGCATATAGCTGTGCACTCACATTTAGTACATATTGTGTTGGCAGTTCGTGGATTCGTGAGTTCGTACCACAAATTGGCAATATGTACTGAATGTGAGTGCACAGCTATATGCTTTTATTGTTATTGTAATACAATTTGAGATTCTGCGCAATTAGTATTTTTCATTATTTCCTGGGCTGACATTGTACTACACCGTGCTGTCTCTGTTATTTCTTTCATGGCGGTGACGGGAACGCTGGCGCTCCCCTGAACTTCTGAAGAATTTTGGGACTCAGACTATTCAGCCATAAACTTGTTCCCCAAACCCTGTGTCATACATCTCCCTGCTGCACACACACCTTTGTCATACGTCTCCCTGCTGCACACACACCTGTGTCATACGTCTCCCTGCTACACACACACCTGTGTCATACGTCTCCCTGCTGCACACACACCTGTGTCATACGTCTCCCTGCTACACACACACCTGTGTCATACTTCTCCTTGCTGCACACACACACCCGTGTCATACGTCTCCCTTCTGCACACACACACCTGTGTCATACGTCTCCCTGCTGCACACACACACCTGTGTCATACGTCTCCCTGCTGCACACACACACCTGTGTCATACGTCTCCCTGCTGCACACACACACCTGTGTTATACGTCTCCCTGCAACACACAAACACACCTGTGTCATACGTCTCCCTGCTGCACACACACACCTGTGTCATACGTCTCCTTGTTGCACACACACACCTGTGTTATACGTCTCCCTGCTGCACACACACCTGTGTCATACGTCTCCCTGCTGCACACACACACCTGTGTCATACATCTCCCTGCTGCACACACACCTGTGTCATATGTCTCCCTGCTGCACACACACACCTGTGTTATACGTCTCCCTGCTACACACAAACACACACACCTGTGTCATACGTCTCCCTCCTGCACAGACACACCTATCTCATACGTCTCCCTGCTGCACACACACCTTTGTTATACATCTCCCTGCTGAACAGACACACCTGTGTCATACGTCTCCCTGCTGCACATACACCTGTGTCATACGTCTCCCTGCTACACACATACCTGTGTCATATGCCTCCCTGCTGCACATACACCTGTGTCATACGTCTCCCTTGCTGCACACACACACACCTGTGTCATACGTCTCCCTGCTGCACACACACTTGTTTCATACGTCTCCCTGCTGCACACACACACGTGTCATACGTCTCCTTGCTGCACATACACACCTGTGCCATACGTCTCCCTGCTGCTCACACACACCTGTGCCATATTTCTCCCTGCTGCACACACACACCTGTGTCATACGTCTCCCTGGTGCACACACACTTGTTTCATACGTCTCCCTGCTGCACACACACACACGTGTCATACGTCTCCTTGCTGCACATACACACCTGTGCCATACGTCTCCCTGCTGCTCACACACACCTGTGCCATATGTCTCCCTGCTGCACACACACACCTGTGTCATACTTCTCCCTGCTGCTCACACACACCTGTGCCATATGTCTCCCTGCTGCACAAACACACCTGTGTCATACTTCTCCCTGCTGCACACACACACCTGTGTCATACGTCTCCCTGCTGCACAGACACACCTGGGTGTTATTTTGGCTGAAAAAGAGTTAACACACAATTTGCAGTAAACAGAAGTTAGATTTTCCACCTTCTTCACCACATGAGGCAGTCAGTAAACTCTGATATTTGTTTGTTTCCAAAAATGTGACATGAAATGTTCTGCCCGAGAGAGGAAATATTTACCCATAAAATAATGTGATTTCTTTCTCACACAGAGTCTGCTGATTCTATAGTGACATATTCCCATCAGGTTCTGTATATAACACTCACCTCACCCTCCATAGTAACACAGACCCGGTGATATTCACAGGTTACTCATCTCAGCCCCATCTCCACCCAGCTGTAAGTACAATTATTTCTAATGTTTTATATTAACTGTAATTTTTACTACGTTGATCTTTTTATATGTAATGTCTATAAATATTCTCTGCAATACAAACCCCACTAATTCTCCTCACGTGTAATAACTAGATACTATACTGTAAGTAACACTGTATCCCCGGGGTGCAGCCCCCCCAGATATGTCTGATCTGTCCCGTGCTGAGCGTATTATTACACCTGTGATAACCTGTAACATTCTCTAACAGATCTGTAAAGATGCTTCTCTCCCAGAGACCTCTGCTGCTCGCGCTTCTCCTGGGGATAATCTCCATCGTCACATTGGTGGAATCGGCCAAATATGAGACGTAAGAAATGGAGTTTGTGGGACAGAGAGAGGAATAGAGATTTATTGGTGCTGTGTGTAGGATTGTAGCTGGGGATCCTTCATGTGATGCGTACCTGATATTAACCCTCCTGTGCTTGTTCCATACGCAGCCTGTCTAACATGTTATTATATCTCTGCGTGTGTTATTATATCTCTCTGTGTTTTATTATATCTCTGCGTGTTATTATATCTCTCTGTATGTTATTATATGTCCCTGTGTGTTATTATATCTCTCTGCGTTTTATTATATCTCTCTGCGTGTTATTATATCTGTCTGTGTTTTATTATATATCTCTGCATGTTATTGTATCTCTCTGGGTGTTATTATATCTCTCTGTGTGTTATTATATATCTCTGCGTGTTATTATATCTCTCTGCATGTTATTATATCTCTCTGCGTGTTATTATATCTCTGCGTGTTATATCCCTGCGTGTTATTATATCTCTCTGCGTGTTATTATATCTCTCTGCGTGTTATTATATCTCTCTGTGTGTTATTATATATCTCTGCGTGTTATTATATCTCTCTGCATGTTATTATATCTCTCTGCGTGTTATTATATCTCTGCGTGTTATATCCCTGCGTGTTATTATATCTCTCTGCGTGTTATTATATCTCTCTGCGTATTATTATATCTCTCTGCGTGTTATTATATCTCTCTGCGTGTTATTATATCTCTCTGCGTGTTATTATATCTCTCTGCGTGTTATTATATCTCTCTGTGTTATTATATCTCTGTGTGTTATTATATATGTCTGCGTGTTATTATATCTCTCTGCGTGTTACTATCATGCTCTGTAATTCTTTACTTGCCCCTGTGGCAGTGAATGGGTTATTATATCTCTCTGCGTGTTATTATATCTCTCTGCATGTTATTATATCTCTCTGCTTGTTATTATATCTCTCTGCGTGTTATTATATCTCTCTGTGTGTTAATATGTCTCTCTGCGTGTTATTATATCTCAATGTGTTATTAAATCTCTGCGTGTTATTATATCTCTCTGCGTGTTATATCTCTCTGCGTGTTATTATATCTCTCTGCGTGTTATATCTCTCTGCGTGTTATTATATCTCTCTGCGTGTTATTATATCTCTCTGCGTGTTATATCTCTCTGCGTGTTATTATATCTCTCTGCGTGTTATTATATCTCTCTGTGTTATTATATCTCTGTGTGTTATTATATATGTCTGCATGTTATTATATCTCTCTGCGTGTT